>NC_089157.1:497500-611443 GCF_009819655.1 Sylvia atricapilla
AACTGAATCCTCGGCCACCAAACTGCTGCTTTAAAATAAAAACGCTCCTGCCTGGGAATCCTTACACGGAATAAGCAAAACCAAACGCGCCGGTTTGGCTTCGTTCATCCCCCAGGGGAGGATGATGCTCTGGGTGGCTGCTCAGAGCGGGGACGGCTCGGTCTCTGGCCGCGGTGTCCCCATCGGGGCTGCGGGGACTCGGCCACCCCGGGGCGCTCAGCTCCGCTGCCGGCTTCCAGCACGGGAGCCGCCGGTGCTGCGGGGCCCTACCGCCCCCTCGTGCACAGTGCCGGGGCTGGGCACCGCTGCCTGCCCCGGGGAGCCTCCGTCTTGCTCCACCGCTGCATTTGGCCGTGATTTATTTATGGCCACGTCATAAAAGACGCAGCCCCTTCTGAATGCTGTGTGCACATGAGAGCCTGCAGGGACCGAAATCGCGGCCCTGTAACCACCGACAGCTCCGAGGGGACACTGCCCCAAAGGGACACTGCTCCGAGGGGACACTGCCCCAAAGGGACACTGCCCCGAGGGGACACTGCCCCGAGGGGACACTGCCCCAAAGGGACACTGCCGGGCTGCCAGGGGAACAGCCAGCCCGGAGCAGGCCATGGCTCACCATTCCCAGGCAGTGGCCCGCTCCTGTCCCGGTCCCCTCCCTGGCCACCCCCCTGGTCCCCGCAGCTCGGGGACAGAGCCGGTGCCGCTGCTCGAAGGCGTGTGGGCGCGGTGCCAAGCCAGGGGGGTTCCGAGACCCCTCAGGAGGAGCACAGAGCCTGCTGTGGGTCAGTGACCCCCCTTGGGGCTGCTGCCTCAGGGGGACCGCGGCAGCCTTGGGGACAGGCGAGGACAGCAGAGAGATTTCCTTGCACCGGCGTGGTGTGATTTGCGTATGCCAATCTCCCCGGCCTCCCCTGGAGCCTGCCCACCCCGCAAGGCCACCACGGGTGGCTTTCCCAGCCCGAGAGGACCCTCAACCCCCTCAGAGCCCCCAAATCCCCGCCAGGACCTGTCCTGCCCCAGTGAACACCGGCACAGCTCAGCCAAAGGCCGCCCGGCCCCGCAGCCCTGCGGGACACACCAAGGGCTGGAGAGCCTTTGGGAGCCCCCTGGGTCTGTCCCAGCCCTGGGACACCGGGAACAGCCCCCGAGGGTCTGTGACAGCCCTGGGACACCGGGAACAGCCCCCGAGGGTCTGTCCCAGCCCTGGGACACCGGGAACAGCCCCCGAGGGTCTGTCCCAGCCCTGGGACACTGGGAACAGCCCCCGAGGGTCTGTGACAGCCCTGGGACACTGGGAGCCCACCGTGCAGGGCTGTCGGTGGTGGGCTCAGGAGCCCCCTGCCCCTCCTGGCCCTGGGCTGAGCCGGGCTCCGGGGCAGGGCCGGGCTCCGGGGCAGGGCCGGGCTCCGGGGCAGGGCCGGGCCGTCCCCGGGCTCAGGGGCCTCTCCGGGGGTCTCTGATTAAGGGGGAATAAGAGAGAAGCAGCAGCAGAATCAGACACTGAGCACAAGCAAGGGGACGTGGAAGGTAATTCATTTTCCCAGCCTGTTAAAGCCTCCCGGTCTCCTTGGAGAGGGGAGTCCTGCGCTGCCCAGGGCAGATGGGATCCCCCCGGCCACCCCCGGGTGCTTCACGGTCAATTAGAGGCGAGGGGAGCGAGGGACAGGGGTTAAAGATGACGCCAAGGGCCAGGCCAGGGACACAGCGGGGGCTCCCCTGCTCATTGATATCATCGACACTAATTTGGTTTAATTGACTTCAAAGGCTTTCCTGGGGGCTGTGGCGCACGCCGGGCTGGGATCTGTTCCTCTCAAGAGGGGTTTGAAAGGGGGCAGGGGCCTTTCTCTTGAAAGCAGCCCAGGGACAGAGCTTTGCAGTTTGATTCTATCTTTTTTTAAAATTTTTTTACAAGGGCTGCCTCCAAAGGCAGATAAGAGGGAGCCCTAGGATATGAAAGCTGAAGAAGTGGATATGAAAGGAGACATGGCCGACAAAGGCTGTAACGAAGCAGTTAAAGGACTTTAGAATAAAGCCTCTCCGCACCCAGTGCCTTCAGAGGAGCAATAAAACCATCCTGCAAAGTGCCAGCCGCAGATTCCTCCGGGAGAGCTCACCCTTGGGGAAAGTGAAATATGTCGAATTATCCCCCAGGAAGCAAATAAACCAGGGACAACACGGAGCTGTTATCCTTTCATCAGCCTGGGGAAAGTGGCTTGTTAATGCCGGGAGCTTAGGGAGGCTGGAGAGGCAGGAACAGCCTTGGCTGTGGGGTGGGAGCAGAGGATGGATCCCAGAGCCCTCCCATGACCTGCTGTGGGCGAGCCCGGGAGATCTGCTGGCTCCTGGCCCAGCTCTGGAGTGGCCACAGCTCCCCTGGGGCACCCACAGCTCCCCTGGGGCAGCCCTGGGACAGACCCCGCAGGGCTGAGGGACACCCGCTGCCCAGAGCTGTGGCTGCAGGACGTGGCCCTGCCCCTCCTGGCTGTCTGCAGCCCTGCCCGGCCTCGGGACAGGGACACCAGCATGGTCACACCCCGGGGCTGGGCCAGCTCTGCGGTGGTGTCGCACCTGAGCACAGGGAAGCCCTTGTTGGCTGCTGCAGCCTGCGCTGGGGCCGAGCCGTGTTCTGCCCGTATCCCACACCCCGTGTCCTGCATCCCATATCCCACACCCCGTGTCCTGCATCCCACACCCCGTGTCCTGCATTCCACACCGCTGCTCCTGCATCCCACACCCCGGCTGCTGGATCCCACATCCCACACCCCGGTTCCTGGATCCCACACCCCGGCTCCTGGATCCCACACCCCGGTTCCTGGATCCCACATCCCACACCCTGGCTCCTGGACCTATATCCCATACCGCTGCTCCTATAATCCCACACCCCGTGTCCTGCATCCCACATCCCACACCCCGGCTCCTGGATCCCACATCCCACAGGCCGGCTCCTGCCCGTAGCCCGTGTCCCTTGTCCCGTGTCCCGTGTCCCGTGTCCCGTGTCCCGTGTCCCGTGTCCCGCCCGTATCCCACACCCCGGTCTCTGGGGCAAGGCTCGGTCCCGCCCGGCCCGGAGCGCTCCTGGTGCCGGTGGCGGTGGCGGTGGCCGTGGCGGTCCCTGTCCCTGTCCCTGTCCCTGTCCCTGTCCCTGTCCCTGTCCCTGTCGCCGTGCCGGTCCCAGGCCCGGTCCGCGGGCCGGGGCTGCCCCCGCCCGGCCGGGAGCGGGGCTGGAAGCGCAGCTCTGCCCGGGCACACACGGCTTTAATTCCCGCCGTAATTTTTCAATTTACAAGGCAGTAAATGAAAGAGGGAGATGAGATTTGCTCAGCGCGTTTTCCAGGAGTATTTACTGCTGAGAACGCTGCAAAAGCCATTTAAACGATTGCTTTTATGACATAACACACATTAAAGAAACTTCCCTAGTATTTTTTTCACCCCTCTGCCATTTCGTGCCGTGCTGCTGCTGTTGTGTTCAGCTCGCTGCTTTATGGGCTGTTCGGATTTTAATTGGGCTGTAGCCCCAGGGAGTGCTGAAATTTGGAGACTCGTTTAGCTCTGAGAGCGCTCGCAGCTGATCAGGCAAAGGCTTTAATGCCTTTAATGCCCTGTGTCCCTTCGGGAGCCGTGTGGGGTGGGGATGAAGCTGCAGCCTGGCTGCTGCTGGGCGGTCTGCACAGGGTCAGAGCGTGGCTGCTGTGCCCACTGGGGGCAGCGAGGGCAGACTGAGCTCTGGGATGTTTAGGAAAGGATTTTTCCCTAGCAGGGCAGTGCTGGAGACTCTCCACACAGGGAGGTTTTCAAGGCTTGCTGAAACCAAGCCCAGCCCAGCCTAGAGCTGGTGGCAGACCCAAGCAGCAGATATTTTATTCCCCAGGGAATAAAAACCTCTGGGGCATCTTGTGGTTTTATTACAAACTTTAACTCTTTAACGCTTTAACTCAGCCATTCCCAGCAGGCAGTAAGTGATGCCTGTGGAGGGAAGCCAGCTCTCCGTGCGGAACACGGTCTGGGAGCTGCAGCCCATCTCCCACCAGCTGACCACAGGGACAGGCTGGGAGAGCTGGGGGTGCTCACCCGGAGAGGGGAGAGCTCAGAGCCCTTTCCAGGGCCTAAAGGGGCTCCAGGAGAGCTGCAGAGGGACTGGGGACTAGGGATGGAGGGACAGGACACATGGAATGGCTTCCCACTGCCAGAGAGCAGGGCTGGATGGGATCTGGGGCAGGAATTGTTCCCTGGCAGAGTGGGCAGGGCTGGCACAGGGTGCCCAGAGCAGCTGGGGCTGCCCCTGGATCCCTGGCAGTGCCCAAGGCCAGGCTGGACACTGGGGCTTGGAGCAGCCTGGGACAGTGGGAGGTGTCCCTGCCATGGCACGGGTGGAACAAGATCAGCTGCGAGGCCCCTCCAACCCAAACCAGTCTGGGAATCCAGAGCTCTGCCAGGCGCTGCTGGGAGCCCGGGGCCGACCGTCCCCACTGTCCCCTCCCTGCCCATGTCCCCTCCCCGCTGTCCCCAGGCCCGGCAGGGCTCAGGGGTCCCCCGGTGTTGGGGGTTAGGTTTTGTTCCTTTTTACTCTAAAGAATTCTTTCCCCTTAAATTACCAAGGAGGCTAAGTGTCATACTTAAGACTATTTAACAAAACAAAGGAGTGGTTGAATCTCGGAGGGGTTTGAGGCAGGTAAGGACAGTTTCAGGTAGCCTCTCTGTCTGGTTTTCGGCGTTCAGAGAGAAGGCAGGGCTGGGTTGGTGCTCCTGCTGGAGGATTTCACTGCAGTCCAGTCTTGGAAAATCTGCCATCATCTGCTCGCCCTGGAATTCTGAGCTTCTCTGCCGCCCTGCGAGAGCTGGGCCAGCCCTGCCCTGCCATCGTGGTTCCATCAGCGCTGCTCGTCTGCTACAGTGCCCCTGCATCCCCTGCCCTGCTGGGACACCCTGCCCTGCTGGGACACCCTGCCCTGCTGGGACACCCTGCCCCTGCCCTGCTGGGACACCCTGCCCTGCTGGGACACCCTGCCACTTCAGCTACCAGCCCGAGACTTTTCCACTGTTTCCTAGCTTGGTGCTCTGAGGATCCTACAAAGGCACCGAGACCAAACTGCCCTAGTTTGGGGTTTTTTTTTTTTTTTTTTTTTTTTTTTTTTTTTTTTTTTTTTTTTTTTGTTTTGTTTTGTTTTTTGTTTTTTGTTTTTTTTGTTTTTTTTTTTTTTTTTTTTTGGTTTTTTTTTTTTTTTGGTTTGGTTTGGTTTGGTTTTGTTTTTTGTGGGTTTTTTTGGTGGTTGTTGTTGTTGTTGTTGTGAAGCAAAATCCTCGAAGTTCTTGTACTGTTTTCGTTATCAATGCTGTAGTTGTTTATTTTTGTTGTTGTTTGTTTGTTTTATACATACCAGTAAGGAACTGCTATTTCTATTTTCAAAATCTTTTGCCTAAAAGCTTTTAACTGAATAAATTATAATTAAAAATAAGGGTGATGGCGGTGGTTTACACTCTCCATTCCAAGGGAAGCTCCGGCTTTCCCTGGCAGATTCCTGTCTCCCCAAACCGACACCCGGCTGCCGCTCCGCCCGCAGCCACCGGAGGGCGCCCTCGCTCCGCGCCCGGCCGGGCCCGACGGGAACAGTGGGAAATAGCGGGGAGATAACGGGGGAATAATGGGGGAATAGCGGGGAGATAACGGGGGAATAATGGGGGAATAGCGGGAAAACAATGGGGGGATAACGGGGAAATAACGGGGTAAATAGGCAGAGGAGGCGCCGACGTGCCCCGGTGCAGGCTGTGACCATGGGTGCCCCCATCCCCACCCAGCTGTGCCGTGTTTGCAGCCCCGGTGGAGAGCCAGGAAAACAGAGTTTGACATAATCCAAACCAGCCGAGTCAGCCCAGGCGAGAGAGTTCCATGGAATTCGGGAGTATCCTGAGCTGGAAGGGACCCACAGGGATCAGCCAGTGCAGCTCCTGGCCCTGCAGACACCCGGGGAGCTGCTCAGTGCCCACCAGCCCTGGGGGAAGAACCTTCCCCTGGTACCCAGCCGAACCCCTCTGCCACAGCTCCATGTCTGTCTGGGGGACAGGATGTCAGCTCTGCTGCAAACCAGTGGCTGTTTCCCTTCAGACCCTTTCCAAAAGGCTTCCAACCCTTCACCTTGTTTCTTCTTTGAAAAGTCCTTCAGCTACCTGCCCTTCCAAAACTGCCTCCTCGAGCCAAAGCAGCCCTGCAGGCTCCAGGTGCTGCCCTGATGGTGCCATTCTCTTGTTCACACTGGGAATGGCCAAAGAGCAGAGGCAAAACTGAGCTGCTCAGCCTTCTGAGTATTGCTGATCCAAAGCGAGGAAGAATATCTTTAATTTCCCCACTGGAGGGAGAAACCCACTTGTGATCCCACTTGCTCTTCAGAAGGTAAGGATTTGTCCCTTCCGGCAGGTGCCAAACCCAGCAGGACCCAGGGTGACCTCACAGGTGTCCCAGGGCTGCAGCTCACAGGGGCTCTGCTGCTGCTCCAGCAAGTAAAATCCCCTCCTGGGCTTGGAGCTCAGCAAAATGAGCACACAGGAAAATAAATACACTGGGAGAGTGGTGGGGCCCTGGCACAGGGTGCCCAGAGCAGCTGTGGCTGTCCTGGATCCCTGGCAGTGCCCAAGGCCAGGCTGGACACTGGGGCTTGGAGCAGCTTGGGACACACGGCAGGGGTGGCACTGGGTGGGCTCTGAGGTCCCTTACAACACAGAGCTGTGATTCCGTGATTCCATGGGATGGCTGTGCAAGCAGGCTGGTGGAGCAGAGTCCACCTCTAACCCCCCCAAAACCCCAAAAAGCAGAAGGACCTGAGTTATTCTGACTTTTATTTCATTGCTTCTTAGTCCACACAGTCGGTATAAAATCAGAAAAGCAAAGCAAGGGAAAAAAAAGTAGAACCCAAAAAACCCCAAAATTAACCAAAAAAAAGCAACAGTGTCTGGAGTCCTCAGAGGCAGCCCGGGGTCTGTGCTGGTGCCTGTTCCATTCATGGCCAGACTCGTTGCTGACAGGCAGAGGACTCACATCTCACTCTGGTGCCAGAGCCCCACGGGCTCCAGCCAGAGCTGCTTCTGTTCCTCTGCACCACGGAGGGGAAAAGGAATCTCGGTTATAAATGCTTTATTAAAAATAATAGTAAGAGCAAATCTAAGTACAAAAGCAGTTATAGCTCATTTATATTACACAGAATTATTTCTCATTTCTAGCTTGGTTGTTTACCTCAAGGTCGTTAACTGAATTTCCAGTGACTAAGGTTAAATGGCTTAGCAGGATAAGGAATGGTAAATAGATAGCACCATTTCATATATGTGGGATTGGATTTCAGGCTGGGCTGGGCTGGCTGCTCTCTCAGGGCAGTTCAGCTCCACGGCACGGACAGAGCACGTCCCAGGCTGGGAGCAGCAGTTCCCAGGGCTCAGCACAGCCCCACAGGGAGGGCAGCTCCACCTAAGTGATTTAAAAGCCCAAATTCCCAGCGGGTGTGGTGGCAAGGCAATGGGACTTAGGCACATAAGTCATTTAGGCACTTGGGGCAATCAAAGCCTTCGCTCCGAAATCCTCCAAACCTTTTGGGAGCGTCTCCCGTCAGACCTGGACGTGCCCTGGGGATCACAGCATGTGGCGGGAGCCCTCCGGCTGCGGAACCAGCCAGCCCAAAACCAGAGCTGGGGCTTCTGGCGGCCCAACACGGGCTGGGACAGGGTGGGAGAGTTCAGCTCAAAGAGGGTTTGCATGAGAGAGAAATCACTGCGTTGTTACACTGTTAGGAGTGAGAGTTCCTTAGGCACTCGCTTTAGGCTTTAAAACAGCGCATGGTCAATGGAAGCAAACAAGACTATGTACATATATGTAAAAAGTGTTATAAATAGGTTTTTAAACCATAGATACTATATACATCTTCAATTAACAAGGAACCGTTTGAGTGTTTCTTCTGGGGGTCGGTTGGGTTGGGTTTGGGTGGGAGGGTTTACTTTTTTTTTTTTTTTTTTTTTTTTTTCTGGTTAATTTTCTTTTCCGTTTTCTCGTCTATTCTCCCCCGCCTCCGTCTCCCGTGGGGACACGGGGAATGCCGGTGCCAGGCAGGCCACGTCCCGCGGCGTCACTCGCGTTTCCGCAGGATGACATAGACGATGCCGCTGGCCAGGGCCAGGGGGAAGGCCAGCCACGCCAGGATGTAGGCGAAGCCGTAGGAGGTGTTTTCCGAGGCTTGGTGCCAGTCCGTGTGCCTCACTGTGAAGATGGCAGCGCCGCTCATCACACACAGCCCTGCGGGGAGAGCACAGGGACACGTCAGTGACACCCGCCGGGAGCGCGGAGTCACACGGGACAGAGCTCGACATCGGCACGGGAGCTGCTGCCGCCCCCTGGGATCCCGCCCCCGCGAAACCGGGAGGGGCTGCTGTGGGCTGGAGGTGAGCAGGGATATCTCTGCCACGCTCAGCAAGCAAAGCCAGAGGCTCTGGAGCATCCGCTGGGCTAATCCATCCCATGGCTGCTGCCCCAGAGCAGCCCCGCTCCCCTGTGCCCTGCTCCAACCCCGGCCTGAGCCGCCTCCCCGCGCTGCTGCAGGAGCTCAGGCACGGGGCTGGGCTTTCGAAGCAAGGGGATTTCTGTAAAACCGCTCTGGGTGATAAAACCCACCAGCCGCACTGAGCCTCGGGGTGCTCTGGCTGTGAGTCCCCATCCTTCACAACTGCACCAGAAGATCAGCTGCAAACCCCGTTCCCAGTGAACGCTGCTCCTTGGAAAAACCCTGCTCCTTGGAAACCCTGGTCCCCACAAACCCTGTTCCTTGAAAGCCCGGCTCCCTGCAGACCCTTCCATGCCCATCTTCTCCCTCTTCCCTGCCCCCCTGGCCACCCAGGACCCGTGCAGGTCCCAGGGCTGTCTGGCCAGGCCCAGCCCCGGTGGGCAGCAGTTTTTTAGGCTTTGTTGCAAACTCCTCCACCAGGGGTGGGCACTGCCCGGAGCTCACACAAAGCCACCTCTATTCCTGCCCCAACAAGCCCTTTGAGTCAATCCCAGTGGTTCTATTATCCAGCCGTGGGGCTGTTGTTGGAGGGTTCCAAATCCCTGCCTGGAGCTCGGGACCACCTACATTTGAGCACGGTGATATTTGAGCTCTAATTCCACCGACACTGCTCCTTTTGTTCGGGGAAAGTGCACAAGTGGGAATTTGCTTCATTAAGGCGCCCGCTGGAGCAGTTTCCATCCTCCGAGCACGGGAGCCAACTCCCACTGCCCTGCCCATGCACGGAGAGCAGAGCCATTGTCTGGGGACAGGGACAGGCGTGTCCTGTCACCTCCAGACGGGCAGATACAGCGGTCCATTGTCTGCAGCAGGGCTTGGGCAGCCCGAGGTGAGCCCTGGGGCATCTGCCCTGCTCAGCTGGGAACAGCAGCGAGACCCAGCTGCAGCCAGCTGCCTGCACTGCTGCAGGAAATAATGCAGCGTCCCTGCAGAGCCTGCCTTCGGGAGCGTGCTCCAGCCTTGCTCGGGCAGCTCAGGAGGGCAAACGCTTCCTGACATTTGTTGCCGGGGCTTGTTGGTGCTGGAGCAGCCCCGGCCCTGCAGGGATGGTGGGACAGAAGAGATAAAAGTGATGATGAGAGGATGCAACGTTGGGTCAGAGCCCGAGAGGCCCAAACCAACATCTCTGCCATGCTGAGCTACCCGTGGATGTGCTGGAGCTACCAAGGATGGAGGGGAGCCTTTGAGGGCCTTTTGATGCCCTTGATCCCACCAGGACAAACCCAGCCAGGTCTTGGGGGTGACCCCAAGCTGTGTGAAGGTGCTGGGGGTGATCCTGCCTGGCTGCTGCACCACACCAACGGGCCTCACACTTCTCCTCTCGCCCTCCGCTCCCGGTGACCCTGAGCTGAAGCTGCCCTGGGTGCCCACCCCTGCCCTCCTCCCTGGCTCTCAGGGCAGCAGTGCCCAGCTCTGCCACCCAGCACAGCCCAGTGCTGCTGCCCTGGCTCCCCACAAGCAGCAGGGAGCCCAGAACAGGCTCAGCTCCTGTCTCCAAAGCTGTCCCCAGCTCCAGGTGGGATCTCCTGGCAGTGCTGACACAGCTGTGCCCTGTTCCTACAACCTGACATTTGGGTCACGAAGATCACAGCTGACTTGAGCATCCTCCTCCAGCCTGGCCAGGGAGAACAGCCAGAGAACAACCAGTGGCCACCTCTGCAGGTCCACCTGATCCAGAGTTCTGCCTGCAGGTCCCTTGGCCACAGGGATATTGGTGGGATGAGGACACATTACTTCTGTCCCTCAGAATGGCTGGACATGGCATTAACCCACAACTCAAGGTGTGACCTGCATCCTTTGGGGACACCCAGCACAGCATGGACAGCAGGGTTGTGATCCCATTTCCTTCTCCTCTGACAGTGAGGGCCCAGCAGCAATCCCTCAGGACAGAGAAGCCTTCTGCTCCAGGTCTATTAGAGAGCTCTCAGGCAGGTAATTGCATTATTATGCCCATTTCCCCTCCTTGGCTCCATGGCTCTAAGGGATTTCCATGCATCTTTTGCCAGAGATCTGAACTCCACTGCAGAGAGATCTGCACTGTGGCCAAGCAGATCCACTTAGCACAGATTTCATGCCAATAACGGTTAGCTCTGTACTTCTCCAGGGTTTGGGAAGGCCAGACGCTTAGAGGATGCCCAGAAACTTTGTCCAAGCTCAGTGAATGAGTTTTTCCACTGATAAAAGAGCAGGACCTTGAATGGCTTCCAGTTTAACATCTAAAGCTCCAGGAAAGAATCAGTCTCCTTCCCAGACACTCTGGCCTCATGCAGCCAGGACCTTGAAGCACAAATACATTTTTTAGCCTGAACTCTTTTAAATCCTCTGCACTGGTTTCATACATGGAAATATAACAACAGAGCCAGTGGCTTTACAGCCTCAGACTTGGGGAGCTGCAGCTGCTTTCCAGCACTGAGTTCTCAAAGAGTTAAAAAGAGCCCAAGTCAGAGCTCACCCTGCAGCTCCAGGCTCTGTGCTCATGGGGAAAGCACCAGGCCCCCTCATGGCAAGTCTAGAAATAATCACCGAGCCCTCTTTTGCCAAAACAGGATCGTCACCACTTCCCCACCCCACCAGCAGCTGTGGAAGCCTCACCCAGCCGTGAAGGGTCCCAGAGCCAGCACAGCCACCCTGGCACCCAACATCCCACCCCACACCCCGGGGAACAGGCAGAGCTCTTGTTCCAGCGTTCCTGCGATCTGCTGGCTCTGGCACCCTGTCCCTGGAGAACGCCCTGGCTGGGGCAGGAACCCTCCTGCACCTTCCTGTGCAGGGGCAGAGGAGCCTGGATGCACAACGGCCCAAGGGCTGGATCCCATCCCGGGGACCCTCAACACCCCCGAATTATTCTCTCCCTTCCCTTCCCTTCCTTCCCTTCCCTTCCCTTCCCTTCCCTTCCCTTCCCTTCCCTTCCTTCCCTTCCCTTCCCTTCCCTTCCCTTCCCTTCCCTTCCCTTCCCTTCCCTTCCCTTCCTGTCCCTTCCCTTCCCTTCCCTTCCCTTCCCTTCCCTTCCCTTCCCTTCCCTTCCCTTCCCTTCCCGTCCCTTCCCTTCCCTTCCCTTCCCTTCCTTCCCTTCCCCCGTGCCTCAGGAGCTGCCCATTCCCTGCAGGCCGTGTCCCTGTCCCCAGGTGGCAGTGTCACCCCCGCGGCCCCGCTCACCCGCCAGGATCTGGAAGACTCCGGTGATGTAGAACCTGCCGCCCTTGGTGAGTGTGAAGAGCTGGCAGAAGAACAGGAACAGCGACAGGACGCTGAAGATGACGGAGAGGATCATCATGGCTTGGACCGACTGCAGCCATTCTGGGGACAGAGGGACAGACAGACCCGTCAGTGTGGGCCCCACGAGGCCCCTGCTGCGGCCATGGCCTCAGCACCACCCCACACTGTCCCCGGGGTTTGGAGCAGCTGGGGCCACAGCCAGTGCTGAGATCCCGGCACGGACGCGCTGCTCCCGGACCACGGGTGATCACGGACCAGCTCTGGAACACCGCGGATCCTGGGCACTGCCCTGGGAGCATTCAGCAAAAGCAGAGCAGAGCCGAGCCCCTGGGCTGCAGAGGGCAGACAGAGCCTGTCCCCAGCCCCGTGCCAGGCGCTGGCCGCTCAGCTGAGCTCCAACACCACAGCCATGTGCAGCGGGCTCCGGGACGCCTCGCTGGCCGGCCCGGGAGGGCAAATAAACACACGGCAACGAAAACAGCCCTGCCCCGTGGAGCTGAGCCTTTTGGAGCCCTCCCCGCTGCCAAGCGCAGCTGTGTCCCCGAGCAGAGCAGCCAAACCAGCCCCTGTGAGTCACTGCTCAGCTATTTCCCTAGCCTCAGTGGGTGTGTAACTCCCCGCGTAAAAATATATAAATAAACAACAAAATGCAGCTCCGTGGCATGAGCTGCTGCAGCTTGACCGAAAGAGGCAGTGCTCTCAGGTACCTCTGCCTTCCCCCTTTCCTTGCACAATCTGAAATCAAAATGCAGGAGTCAGTACAGGTAAACTGAGGCACAAACCACCCAGTGAGAGGCACAAAAGTCCTGCCTGGGGCTGGATCCTCAGATAGGATTAGGCAGCACTGAAGCTCAGGGCCCAGCCCCATGTTCTTGCCACCGTTTTACACCCACCAGTTTCAGCCACCTGCCTGCAGAATTGGCTCCGGGCAGCAAAGGGAGCAAACTTCCAAAGAAAGTTCCTTCAGCTCAGCCACGTCCTCAGGGCGGCAAACGGGGCAGTCAGGACTGGCCAGGGCAGCATCTGCCCCAGAGAAGGAGCCACATGTCCCCACAGATCCCTGCCAGCCACACTCAGGGTGGGGACAGTGGGGTTTGGAGTGGGGAGTGAGGCACAGCCCTCAGCCGGGTGGCAGGGATGATGCAGGCTGCTCCCAGTGAATCCACAGCTGCAGAGAGCATCCTGGGCCACCAGCCATGTCTGTGTGACTGTGCACCAGGATTTCTACCCCAGTCTTTGCCTCTTGTCTCTGGCTGTTCAGGCCGTGGAGCAGACTCAGCCCCTGCTCCCAAAGCTCTGAACCAGCCAGAGCAGCCCCTGCTCCTCACAGGCAGCCTGGTCCTTCCCTCCCTGCCACACTCCCATTCCAAAGGACTCCTCAGCTCTGCCCGTCCTCACTGCGGTGCAGCGGGCTCCCTGTGCACCATTCCTTGGGAAGGAGCAGCTATTGCTGCTTCCAGGAAACCCCAGGGTGGATTAACTGCAGTGTGCACACAAAACGGCCAATATATTCTCTGTCTCAGGTAGCCGGGCAGGGAAGCACCCCCTGCCTCAGCCCCACCTGCCCCTTCAGCTCTGGCTGTCCTCCACCAGTGGAAACGGGGTAAGGCAGCTCCAGCATCACCAAAATCATCCTAAATCCTCGCTCGGATCAGACCAGAGGATGTGCAGCTGCTGAGCTGCAGCTCCTTCCCCTCCTCAGTACAGGCAGGGCTCCCATCCCAGCGGGGGAAGCTGAGCTCTCCCCTCAGCCCTTCCCGAGGCCTGGAGCTGTGTCCAGCTCCGTGCCCCGGCTGAGCCAAATCCAAGCCCTGCAGCTTCATCCCGGAGCAGAAGGCCAAGTCTTTTGTGCTCCAAGGCCACGGGATCCGGCGACAGGAGCCCTTTCTGCCGGGAGGTGGATGCTCCCACTGCTGGTTATTTTAGGAGAGCGCTGTCTAGACGGAAAGCTGAGCTGAGCTGCCCTTTAATTGCATCCGCCTCCCCTGCCTGGGTTCTGGTTCTGAATGCCGACGACTTTACGGGGCTTTGCAAAATCCCATTGTAATAAAGAGCCGTGTCAGAGGCAGAGAAGGCGGCGCTGAGGGGGGAGCCCACCGTGGCCCCAGGCTTTGGGCAGCCAGCCTGGGAGCAGGGGAAACGGGAGATGATCCCACCGAGCAGAGCGCTGAGCCTGCTCACATCCAGCCCTTTGCTGGCTTTTGCTGGCCCCTCTGTGAAAACAAAGGGCAGGATCCCAGCCCGGGACCGAGAGCCACGAGAGCGAGTTCCAGAGCTCCATTAACTGCTGCCCGCAGGCTCCAGCTGGATTAGGACAGCTAATTGCCTTTAATACATTTAAATCGCCCCTACGACGGCAGGAAGGGTTTTTACCTCGCCAGCCCCATGTGCCTTTGAGCCCTTTGCTGCTGATGCTGTGTCCAGCCCTCAGGATGTCAAGGGCAGAAGTTTCCCGGAGCGGGGCCGGCCCCCAGCTGCAGCCGGGCTGGCAGCACTGTTTACCTCCCAGGCTCTTATTTGTGGTTTCCCCTGGCAGCGAGCTGGTTATCCCGTTTTCCCCCCTGCATCTCGTCAGCTCTGTGTTTATATCTTTGTTCTTCAGGAGGAAGAAGAAAGGAAGCAGCATGGAAAGGACAGATAACACCCTGCACGCCGCTTCCGGAGACGAGCCGGCGGGAGCAGGCTCAGAGCCCCTTCAGGCAGCCAGAGACAAAGCAAGAAGTTTTACAAAACGAATTTGAATTTCCCTTTTAAGTTCTGCAAGCCCTGATGTGCTCATAGGACTACTTACAGCATCAGGGAGAAGACTCCAGCCCTGGGATGATAACGAGCATGTTTCACTGCCGTAAATCCAGCACAAGAGAAAGAAACCCAAGAAACTGGAACCCAGAGCAGAATCGCAGTTGAATCTCCCAGAGAGGCAGCTGCCAGCCCAGTCCCTGCCCGCAGAGCCCCAGCCCTGCTTGCAGGGACCTTTTATGTCCTGACAGGACTGAGATGGGAAAAACGTGTCCTTGGCCAGGAGCAGAGGCCTTGGAGGACAGGCATTGCCTCCCCAGGGTTTAATTCACACCCTCCACACCCTCTTGGGCCCCAGCCAAGGAGGAAAAACAAGTGCACACTGAAGACACTTATTTGAGCAGTCAGCTCATCACTGCCGTAGAACTCCCTAAATTAGTGCTGTGCATTCAAACCCCACCGTGCTGGGATCTGCAGCTGATGGGAACACTTTGCAGATGGAGTTTTCCCTTTGCCAAGTGTGTACACTCTGTACATTTAAACAGCAACCACTTGTGGGGAAGAAAACATCCATTAAGGAGGCAACTGCAGCATGTACACAGCCAGAGCTGGAGGGGGGAAATTGATGTCCCCGCTGTAAAACCTGCTGCTTCCATGCTACAAGTTAAATCTCAGCAGGGTCAGGTCCAAAGGCTCCCGCAGCTGCAGCTCTGGCACCCACCAGCTGCTCCTTTCCAATTGCAGTTCCCATCTCCATCCCCTGGGAACGCCACGCTGTGCTGCATCGAGGTATTCCTGCAAATCCACCTCCAAAGGGGGAATTCTAAAGAACTCCCGAGGTGTTTGTGGGGCCAGGGTGAGCAGGAGGGAAACTCTGCTGCTGCAGGGAGGCAGTGACTGAGCACAGTCACTGTCACAGTCCCAGTCCTGTCCAGGGCTCCTGCTCCTCTTCTGCAGCTCCTTCACATGGAGACGAACCCCTCAGATCTCTGTCTCCTCTTGGCTCTCCTCCCTTCCCTTGTCCTTGCAGCTCCATCCAAGCAGTGCACGAGGCCAGAACATGCCGAGTTCTCCAGAGCTGCCACTCTGCCATCCCATCGGAGCTCACGTCCCAGGACACTCCTGATGCAGCTGAGGCAGCAGAGAGCTGCTGGCACCATGGAAACCTCCTTCCAACAGCTCCACAAAGCCCAAGGCAGCTCCTCTCCCAGAGCCTTGGGGCGGTGGCTGTCACATCCTGCTGGCCATGCTGAGGTGGCAGATCCATCATTCTGTGCCCAGATCCTCCAGGGGCTCCAGATCCAGCTCCCAGGGATGTCCAGTCCAGTCCAGGAGCTGGCAGCAGTGATGCCTTGGCCACAGACTTGTGGTCACTCAGTGCCCACAGGGACATCCAAGAGTCTCATCAAGGCCAAAAAACTGTTGGTTGAAGGGATTTCCAGCGCTGCACTCTGCAGGAGACTCCCCCACCCTTCCTTCTGCTTTGACAGTTATCATTTGCCCACTTTGCCTTCTTCCTCCCACTCCTCTGTGGGCCAGAACACAAATATGGCAGGGAAGGTCTGACCCCACCTGTCAGAAAAAATGGGAGCCAAAAACATCTGTAGTAGCTGAGAAAAAAACAGCACCAGTTCCCAGCCTCTCCTGATCAGACTCTCATTGTAAGAAGAACAAGCAACAATAAAAAAAAATGGTTTTAAGCAGAGGAAATCTCCTTCCTATTGAAGGCAAGAAGGAAAAACTGATCTGAAATATAAAATATTCTAACAGAACAGGAAATTTCTAGATTTTAGGAGTAAATTCTTTACTCAGAGGGTGGGCAGGGCTGGCACAGGGTGCCCAGAGCAGCTGGGGCTGCCCCTGGATCCCTGGCAGTGCCCAAGGCCAGGCTGGACACTGGGGCTTGGAGCAGCCTGGGACAGTGGGAGGTGTCCCTGCCATGGCACGGGTGGCACTGGGTGGGCTCTGAGATCCCTCCCAGCCCAAACCATTCTGGGATCCCATGAATGCCCCTCAGCTGATTCCAGAACCCCAAGGGACGAGTCACAGTCCCCCAGGGCTGGCACAGAGGGTTCAGCCCTGCCCGAGTTAAGCCAATGTCACCCGTTATTAATGACATTAATAAAATCTGCTCTGGCCTTGCTTGTGGCCATCACATTACCCCTGGCCCTCAGGGATGGGGGACTGGCAGCCGGGCACTTCCCAAGGGTTAGTTAGGGGTTTCTTTTCTCTTTAAAAGAGCCCCAAAGCACCAGCCTGCCTGTGGACAAGGAGAAAGTGACAGAAGACAACAGGAGAAACGTCTCCTGCCGTTACAGAAGATGTGGGGATCTCCATGGATGGCCCTGCTGCCTCCCTGCTTTCAGCACTCCCACCATCAGAGCAGGACACAGCAGAAATCTTCTTCCCTGCATAACACATTCAGCTGTGGAAAGAAAAGGCCATTTTTGGAGGAAAAAGCTTCCCTGTCTGGAAAACTGGGATGGAATCTCCTCGAGAGCACTAGCCGGGCCGGCCGCGTGCCCCGAGCCGGGCTGGCAAACGGCCCTGCCGACCCACAGCCCGGGGATTCAGCGCTGAATTCCTGAGATAAGCCTTTTCCAGGAATGTCTGACAGCGCAAACCGAGCAAAGATTGCGACATTTTTTCCATAGTTCTCGGCCACTTGAAGAAAAAAAAGCATTATCTAACAGCAAATGCAAGAATCAAAGCAACAAGCAGGCGGTTGTGCACAGAGAGGGAGTGGGAATGTGCCCGGGGCTCCTGCTGGGATGGCTCAGCCCTCGCACACCCAGGGGCAGAGCCCTGCCAGGAGGAACTGGGGAGCTCAGCCCCCACCCAGGCAGTGCAGCCCGTTCACAGGGGCTGCTGATGTCCCCGAATCTTCACCTGGGCAGTGCTGTGCTCCACCCTGGCCCTGCTCTGCTGCCTCCCCATCCCCATGGGATCATCTGTGGGGTGAGCAGCACAGCCCAGAGCCTGCCCCGAACAAAACCAAATCCTGCTGGCATCTGCATTTAAAGTTCTGCTTCTCGCTGGGCATCCACACCAAGGTCACTGAGAAAAGGGCCCCTGTGTGACAGGAGGAGGAGGCTCAGCTGACACCGAGGGGCACCGCAGCAGGACCACCCTCCAAAGTCCCGCCCGTGCTGAACACAGGTGACCCCACCATCTAATTCCCAAATTCTGCTCACTGAGTCCCACTGCCTTCGGAAAAGAGAAGAAACCACCACACCAGAGGCCACCATGATGACCAGGGCAAAGATTGCCCCTGTGTAAAGACTGAAAGTTCTGCCAAAATTCCCAACGAGGATTCCTTGCTGTTTCCCCAGAGCACCTTGGCACTCCAGGATTAACCGTTCGGTGCCTCCTAGGCACAGGAAATGAATTTTTGTGGCTCTCTGGAGCCCACAGCAGCACAGCCTCTGTTCTGAGAGCTGTGACCAAGGATGGGCTGTGGTGTTTCTATGGGACCGTTCCTAATTTTGAAAATCAGCATATTCGTAGGAAAGGGGTGTGAGGCAGGAGGCAAGTGTGAGCCTCGGAGTGGCTCTGCCACAGTGTCCTTGCCCTGTGACCTCAGTGCTGCCCCAAAGAGAGGCTGACAGCAGCTCCTGGCAGTGGGGACAGGGGAGGGAAAGGAGACCATGGGGCATTTTTGTTGTTTTTACAGGCTGACCCTCACAGCCCTACATAAGGCCAGGAAATATCCTTGGATTTTCTGTTCCTACAGAGGTGGTGGGCTCTGGACCGTCCATCCAGGGTCCCACAAGACAAAGACAGGCCCTCAGCAGCTCTGCTCCCATACCCCGGCCACAGGATGAATGGGGCATGAGCTTTCCTCCAAGCAAAACCCCCTTCTGATGCCAGAGCAGAACATCTCACTTGGAGGAGTGAGAGCTGTCAGAGCTGCTCAGGCCTTGAGCACAGAGAACTTCTACCACGGAGCAGCTCGTGGGGCACTTTATCCTGGAATACCAGAATGGTTTGGGCTGGAAGGGACCTTGTAGATCATCTCATTCCATCCGTGCCACGGGCAAGGACACCTGCCACCGAATCAGGGTATCAGCACAACTCAGCCGTAATTTCAACAGGATCATCTTGACTCTCGTGCCTTTAAACGATGAAAAGTCAGCCCTGGAAAGGCTCCAGCAGCTCTGGGAACAGGCACTGGGCACGCCCAGCTCGCGGCAGGACCGTCAATGTGGAAAGAGCCCAACTACAGTTTGGACAATCCCCTCTGAGCACTGACAGAGCAGCCTGTAAACATCCAGAACGAGCCGCGCGGGTGTGAAAAGCGGAGGATTTGGGGAGGCTTTAGAGCTGGGGGAGTCGGGGCCAGCGCTGCCCGTGAGCGCGGAGCGGGGGCTCAGCACTTTGGCATCCCGCATGACCGGCTGCCGACGCTGCAATCCCGCACGGCTGCTGCGGGACACGCTCAGGCCTGGGACGGATCCAGGCGCCTCCCGCCCGGCCCGGACACCAGCAGGCGTCAGCAGAGACCGGCCCTGGGACAGGAGCGTCAGTGCCAGCGGGACCGGAGCCCGGGCACACGCGGGGACACGGCGGCATCGCCTCCCCACGGGGGTGACACGAGTGCCTCGCTCCCAAAGGCTGCGGGTGCTGATCGAGGTCTCCGAAATCCTTCTCACAGCTTCCCTTCACTGCGGACCCCTCCGCGAGCGTTTCTTGCTCCCGGTGTGACCCTCACCAGGGCCACACGGCACCGCTCTCCTCCTGCCCACGCCCGGCACGGCGTCACCGTGTCCCAGTGACGGCGCTGGGATTCACGGCTGCGGCCACCGGGGATTGCACCGGGACAATCCGTTTCCCCGGGAAAGCAAAAACCAGGCTAACAAAGCAAATGCTGGCCCCAGCACCACGGACATTAGCTCTGTCTTCCAGGGAAACTGAGGCACGGGCTTGCCCAACCGTCTGACACGGATTTTGTGTTCCTGGTGCCACTGGCCACCCTGGAAACTGCGTGTCACGGGGTGTCAGCACGCTCTTCTCCCCTGCTGACCTCAGCAAACTGCTCAGGGGTGATGTCACACGAAGTGACATCAGCCTTCACCCAGCCCGGTCCCGCGGAGGCTGCTCAGCCCCCGGGGTGTGCAGGTGCAGGGGTGCGGGGCCCGAACACTCAGCACAGCGCCCAGAGCCCCACAGCCAGCCCCAGGGCCGGGGCTGTGCCCAAACCTCAGGCTGTGCCAGCGGCAAAGTGCGGGACGGATTTCCAGGTAGGGGACAGGTGTCCCCTGGGACAGAGTCCTCAGGGCCCCGTGTGCATCCTTCAAAGCCCTCACGAGCAGAGCCACAGGGAGCTGTGCCAAAAAGGGCCTCACAACCTCCAGCAGGGCTGTCCTCCCTCCGAGCCCGGGGGGACACGGCCCCGAGCCCGAGTGGGACACGGCCCCGAGCCCGAGTGGGGACACGGCCCCGAGCCCGAGTGGGGACACGGCCCCGAGCCCGGGTCACTCACCGTTGGAGGAGGATGCCATGCACTGGAAGAGGTTTCCGGTGGTGCAGTTCTGCCACAGGTCTGCCGTGTGCTCGCCGTTCACCAGCCATTGCTGCGGGACAGAGCGACAGACACAGCCCGTGAGCAGGGCCCGGGGAGGAGCAGCCACCCTGCCCGTGTCCCCCAGCGCCACCCGTGTCCCTCAGCTGTGTCCCCTCAGTGCCACCTGTGTCCCTCAGCCCCGGCCGTGTCCCCTCAGGCTTCAGCCCCGCAGCCCCGCACATGCCTGCCCGGCCAGGCGCTCCCGGGGACACTTTTCCTCCGCGAGGGCTTTGGAAAGTCAATCCCGATATTTGCTTTTCAGCGCCGCAGCCCCAGCGGCGCGGGAACAGGAGCTCTTTATGCTCCTCAAACACGGAGCGGGTCCCGCGGGGCCGTGCTTCCCTCCCCTCGCCGGCCTCGCCCGCTGCCTGGCCGGGATATTTGAATGCTTCCACGTGATTCCTAACGGCTCGGAAGATTTTTGTAACGTTTTCCATGACTATTACCACAAAAAGAAAGAAAGAAAAAAAAAAAAAAAAAAAAAAAAAAAAAAAAAAAAAAAAAAAAAAAAAATAAAAACCAAGCGGGAAAGAAGCCCCTGGTGAAGCAAGCTTGGAAGTCACCAGCTCCAGAGAGCAGCTGCCTCAGAGCCAACTCCAACCTCTCCCCGAGCAGCTGACGTGTTCCCTGGGCTGCAGCCCCGGCACAGTGCTGGGAAGCCTCTGTGCTCACACAGATCCAGCCTTGGAACTGGGGTTAGGGAAAAGAGGCTGTGCCTTATTGCCAGCCCCAGCGGAGAGAAGCCGGGGAGCAGAACGGCTGTGCTGAGGAGTCAGTGCCCGGCCAGCCCCGCGCGGGGGCTTTGCTCAGACTGCTCCTGTGCCTGAAGCTCAAGAGCAGGTGGAGCCCCCTTATGAAAGTGGAGAGCAGCGTTACCCCAAAAGAGGGGATTTGGGGTGCTCCGAGGCGGCTCCTTGATGTGGAGCAGCCTGGGGAGAATGAGGAGATGGTTTCCAGCAGCTCTTGTGTCCCTGTACCAACGTGGATGCCCTGAGCAGCCACCACAGAACACAGACAAGCGTCCCTGACAGCGCAAACTCCCAAATTCCCCAATCCCGCTGTTACTGACACCAGCACCCAGCCAGTGAAGGCTTCCTGCTAACAGCCAGGCGGTGAAGCGGGCATAAATAAAATAACACGTCCCGCTCTTGCCACGCCACGTCCCTGCCTGGTGGAAGCGCAGAGAGGGAAAATCCGCACTCACACTAACGATGGTGGAGATGAAGAGCAGCACCAGCACGGTGACGTGGAGCACGATGATCCCCAGCAGCAGGAGCAGCATCTTGGCGGTGGTGGAGGGCAGAGCTGCAGCGGGACAGGGATGATGCTCAGTGTTTGTGTCTGTCTGTCCGTGCGTCTGGCCGGGGGCAGCAGGACCGCTCGACTCTGCCCCGCCTGGCGCGGGGATGCTGCTGGGGCACTGCCCGGCGCCGGGGTTCTCTCCGCGGAGAGGGGTCCGAGCCTCTGCCCGTCCCCCGATGTCCCCCGGGGGTCCCCGAGCCCGTTCTCCCTCTCCCACCGAGAGGGCTCCTCACAGTCCCCGCCCGGGGACCCTCAAAGGGGGGCTGCTCCCAGGGGGGCTCCCCCAGCCCCTCTCCCGAGAAGGTCGGATCCCCTCTCCAAAGGGAATCCCGGCTCATGGCACCCAGGGGCTGCCCCGGCCCCGCTCCGCAGGGAAAGGGGCGGGGGTCCTTCCCCACCCACCGTGCGAGCGGTGCGGGGGATTCGCCCGGCCCCCGCCCCAGCGGGATTTACTGGGCTCATGTGCCCCGGCGAGCCCCGGGAGCGTCAGCCCCTGCCCCGTTCAGCCCCCCGGGCTACCTCGGCCCCTCTTCTCCGGCGATGCCCTCAGTCCATCGCCCTCGGCTCCCCGGCAGAGGCTCTCTGGACCCTGTCCCGAGCTGGGGGGGCTTTCCCCAACCCATCGCCCCCGTGAAGAGGGGAAGGGGCTGCCCTGACTCCTCTCTTTGAGAACCCCCAGAGCGGGGCAGCTCCTCCTCCGGGCTGCGAACTCCCGGCGGGTGTCTCGGGTGTCTCCAGCCCGTGTCCCCGCGCTGTGCCCGTTCCCCCGGCTCTCTGTACTCACATCGCGGCGGAGCGGAGCGCGCGGCGGCGGCGGAGCTGGCGCGGAGCGGAGCGGGCGGCGGCGCTGTCAAGTTTCCCCTTTAACAGGGGGCCACCGCCCCGTTTGCGTCTGCGGCACGGGGGGGCTCAGCCGCCGCCCGCCGCCTCCTATAAACGGGGCAGCGCCCGGCCCGGCCCCGGCCCCGCCGCCTCCCCCCGGGGCACGGCCGGGAACCGCTCAAAGAGCCGTTCCCTTCCCCGGGACACGGCCGCGATCCGCTCCCGGGCCCGTTCGCCCCGGGATGCGCCTCCCGAGCCGCTCCCTGCCCCGGCCGCTCCCGCCCGACAGCGAGCAGATTTGGGGGGAGACAAGAGACGAGTCCCCCGTTCTCCTGAGCCCCGTGCCCAGGCAGCCGTGCAGGAAGGCGGGCAGAGGTGGCCGTGCCCCACTCTCCGAGCAGCCCCGCGGAGTCGGAGCAGGAGCGGCCGTGCCCGGGAGGGACGGAGCTCTCCACATCGGGGGTCCCCTCACCCCGGCCCGGGGGGTTTGTGCAGCCCCGGACAGGATCCTGGCACAGGATTTGGGGAATGAGCATCTGGCTGAGCTGAAGGGATTCGAGCTCTTGGAGTCGAATTTTTAGCACTTGAGAGCCAAATTAGGTAGAACTGAGCAACTTTTCACTAAACGGAGAGTGCGATTTTCCACAGCTCTGGTGCACACAGAGAGTTTGGGCTGTTCCGCCTGGAGAAGGCTCCGGGGAGAGCTGAGAGCCCTTCCAGTACCTAAAAGGGCTCCAGGAGACCTGCAGAGGGACTGGGGACAAGGGATGGAGGGACAGGACCCAGGGAATGGCTTCCCACTGCCAGAGGCAGGGCTGGATGGGATCTTGGGCAGGAATTGTTCCCTGGCAGGGTGGGCAGGGCTGGCACAGGGTGCCCAGAGCAGCTGTGGCTGCCCCTGGATCCCTGGCAGTGCCCAAGGCCAGGCTGGACACTGGGGCTTGGAGCAGCCTGGGACTGTGGGAAGTGTCCCTGCCCTGGCAGGGTGGCACTGGGTGGGATTTAAGGTCCCTTTTCCAGCCCAAACCACGCTGGGATTCTGTGGCTCAGGTGCTCGGGAAGGAAGGGGTGGCTGAGCTGCCGCCCTCTCCCATTCCTCAAGCACAACCAATCTGTTCAAACCCCCCCCCCCCCCCCCCTCACACACACAGAGTCCCCCCAGCTCCCAAATAATCCCGCAGGAGACCTGCGCACTCCTGAGCATTAACACCAATCCCCATCACCTCCCCTCTCCCGCGCCGGCTCCAGCCCCGTCCCGCACTGTTGCACAAAGGAGGGAATTCGGCGTCCAGCCACCGGGACTGGAAATCCTGGGAGAAGGCAGCCGGGGAAGCGTGCTTGGCTCCTCTCTCTGGCAAGCAGAGCCGTGTTCCTGCAGCTCGGGCTGCTCACGCTCACGGAAGGGGTCCCGGATCAGCCAGCGGGGGGAGCGGAGCTGAGAGCAGCCGGGGGGGTCGGGGGAGAGAGGCAGCGGCTGAAACGAGATTCCAAAGGATGCCATTTCCCTTCCCCTCCGAAAAATCCCGCCGGTTCCTCTGCTGCCATCCCTCTGCGCCCCGTGACGCCTCTCAGTGCCATCCAGAGGGCTGAAACTCCTGCGCCACCATCGGAACATTGCTGGCTGATGAGGCTGGCTGGGGCTGTCCCTGTGGGCCGGGTGCCCGAAGGAGCCCCGCACTCGGGGTGAGACAGAAAGGTCTGTCCCCAGGGCTGCCATCCAGGCTCGGGCAGAGACCTCTCTTGCTCTGGGTGTCCCGGCCGCTGTTCCTGGACAAGACACCCAGAGCAGATGGATGCTGTTCCCCGGGGCAGGGCCGTGGGGGAAGGCACTGCCAGGCGCGGGGTCACAGAGGCTCCCGAGCCCCTCCGTGAGTATGGGACACCAAAACCGCCCCAGCCCCGCTGCTGGAAAGCGGCCAAACGCAGCTTTTACGCGTGGGGAGAAATGCCTGAAAGTCAAAGCAGGGAAAAGAGCAGTCTGCGGGTAACAAAGCCAGTTCGGGCAGAGAGCCGGGGACTGGAAAGGGCAGAGAAAGCCCAGAGAGAAGAGCACATCACTGCCCCGCTCCTCGGACACTTCCTTTGGGAAGGTGCATTGTACAAACCGAGCAGGACAAACAGCAGCTGCTGCTGCGGGGCCCGTGACACAGCGCTGCTGCCGGGGCTGGGTTAGAGCTGCTCTGCACGCCGGAGGTGCTGGAGGGAGCCTGAGCAGGGAGGAGAGCAGGCGAGGAAGGGAGGATGGTCAGTGCAGCCCTCGGGGCAATGGGGATGGTCAGTGCAGCCCTCGGGGCAATGGGGATGGTCAGTGCAGCCCTCGGGGCAATGGGGATGGTCAGTGCAGCCCTCGGGGCAATGGGGATGGTCAGTGCAGCCCTCGGGGCGGATGAGGATGGTCAGTGCAGCCCTCGCGGGGCGGTGAGGATGGTCAGTGCAGCCCTCGGGGCAATGGGGATGGTCAGTGCAGCCCTCGGGGTTTTGCTGGACAGACAAGGTCACACTCGAGGTGGGGCTGGAGGCGCTCCCGGTGCCCCGGGGCTCGGGGGCAGTGCCACCCCCGCCGAAATCAAAGCAGGAGCCACAATGTATAGGAAAAATGTTTTGTGTACAAACAAAATTCGCCACAGGCTGTGTTGGGAACATTGGAAGATTGACCGGTTGTAGAAACTCCTGGTAAAAAATGTGGTTTCTCACTTTGAATCTGTTCCATGGGGCTAGTTTCAATATGATGCTTCAGCTTGAAATTCTAGAATAAAATGCTGAGAATCTAGGAGGGAAAGTGGAGTTTCTATCCGTTTATTTGGCTCAGGTGCTAATCTGACAAGGCAGGGGTGGACTGAAAGGGACCTAATGCTCATTTAGCTGTGTGGCATGACTGAACCCGCACATCAGGGCTCTGCTCGTGCCTTTTCTCGGGCCAGGTGAACAAACCCTCCTTAAGCCATTTCCAACTACGCAAAAAGGCAACATTTCTCTCTATGCCTTTGTGAGGATGAACTTGTTTACCCCACATTTTGCTCTCTCATCGCCGTTTTCGGGACTCTCTTCACGTTCCTGCCCTGGTGATTTAAGGACCATTAGCGAGGAGGGTTTGAAATGCCAAGGGCAGGGGCCGAAAATCTGCGCTGCCATCAGCAAACAACTACTGCTGTGGCTAGGGAGGGAAGGAGCGGGAGAAATCCTGTTTTCAAACGACTGTGCCACTGGGAGAAGGAGGAGAGCGATGCCTGGTTTGACTGCCCTTCGTGCAGGATCTATGGGGCTGCCTCAAGGACACACATGCAGATATATAGATATATATATGTAAATATAAGTACAGTTACACCGGTGGAATGAGTATTGGAAAAAAAAATATATCAACCAGAAAAAAAACCATAAAGGGAGACTTTCTATTCGGCCAACCTCAATAACAAAGGTCTAATGTATCTTGAAGGCGCTGACTTATTTTTACCAATTTGGTTTTCTACCAATTCAAGAAGAATTTGTAAAATACTTTAGTCCTGTCTGCATCCATGCCCCCAAACCAACTTCATCCACCTTTTTGCTTTGCACTCCAAGCCAGTGGTCAGCACTGATGGAGCCAGGCTGAAATCACTGGGGAAAATCCCACTGCTTCAAGGAAACCGAAATTCACCCACTGGCCCCAAACCCGCAAAAATCCACAGGCTCCCCAGCTGGGCCTGGAACATCCTCAGACACTTTCTGAGCTGCTGGTTCGTGCTCCTCTCCTGCCAGCACAGAGCAGACCCTACAGGGGACACAGGTCTAAACCGGCTTCGAGCCACACTTTTGCCAATTGCTGAGTTTGACACTTTTGCCCAGACTCTGTTTTACACTTTTGGCTCAGCAGTGCCAGGCGTGGTCCCTCTTCATCCCCTCGGGGTCCACGGAGCAGCGCTGATGCCTGAGGGTTGCGGCCGCCCCGTGCCCTGCGGGCTCCTGCTGAGGGAACACGGCGGATGCTGACACGAGCTCCGAGAGCGCTCCAACAAGGGCATGTGAAACAAATCCCATTGGGGGATATTAAACCAGGGACGGCCCTGTCAGCTCAGGAAGTCCTTGGGATTCTAATTGTGGAGCTGGGAAAGTGGACTGGGAGAATCTCACAGAGTTCTTGCGCCTTCTGGTGCTTTTATCTCAGCTACTCTGTTGGCTCTGGCAGACGCTGCACCAGAGGCTGCACTTTGGTCTGAGCCAGCACAAGCATTTCTGTGATCCTACACTGCCCAAACTTTCCTTTAGCATTTTTGCCAAAGTTTCTCCTTTTTTTTTTTTTTTTTTTTTTTTTTTTCCATAATAGCAATCGAGTCTTAGGGTTGGGATTTTTTCTGACTGCTGATGCCTGTTTGGGGACTTCCTCTCCCTTGAGCACAATAATCTGCACTAGTCTGCAATACACTTTTAACATGGGTTTGGCAAGCTTTGATTTCACCCAAATTCGTATCAGACCCTTCCAGGACATTCAATGATGTTTGTTTTCTTAAACAGCAAAACCTCCTTTCTGAGAAGTTTCTTGCTAGCCCTGCCTGGAGTGTTCACCTGGCTCCTGGACTGACACAAAGTAACCGTGTCCCGGCTTATTCATTGACTGTCTTCTCAGTCAGTAAACAATTAACTTTACACACGCAGCTCTGCAGCAGTGATGCAAATGGAATGATGCAGAAGGGTGGGAATACGGCTGTGAAAGGCAAAGGAATTTCCACAGAGAACTTTCTCAGCAACTTGGCTGATAGAGGCAGCAATAAACCAGCAACAATAGCAATAAAGGCAGACACGTCGTTCTGGTGGAGAAAGGAGCCATCCCTCCGCACAGAAAGGCAGATTATGGGCCTGGCCTGGGAGTTAGCAGTGATCTCTGAAAGGAAATCATTTAATGGCACGGCAGCAAAGGCATCTCAGCCATCAGCAGGAGGAGGCAGGGCTGTTGTTTCATCTCCTGGAGCACATCAAAGGCTGCTCAAATCCCAAAGCCAGCCCTGCAGGGATTAAACGGAGAGGCTTCACTCAGCAGCAGCTCTGTCATGGAAAGCAAATCCCTCCCTGTGCAGGGGAGCCTGCCAGGAGACACGTGTTCATGGAATTGCACCCAAAGCTCTCCCTGGAGCCCACTGGACAGGAGCCTGCGGCAGGACAGGCTCCCCTCAGGGGAGGAAAGCTCACACTGGAGCACACGTAGGATGCCCTGATCAAAGTGTCCGCGGGGAACTGGGGGACATCAGGGGCCAGAAAAGTAACACCAGTCCTGTCAACTTATGGAAAACTGGCGTGGAGAGAACGAAACCCCGGAGGGAGCTTGGGATTCTCTAACGTCTGGGAAATTGCTGCAGGAAAGTGGAAAGTATTTGTGAAAGAAATGAGAGGAGCTGAAGCTGAAATTCCTCTGGTTGTGGCTCCAACAGAGGAAAGAAACTCTTTGGCAGTGCTGTGGAAAGGAGCACCGAGAGGCCAGGACAGTAAGAGGAAATGGAGCTGGGTAATTGCAGCACAACATAAGTGCTGGCAGTCAGGAGAAAGCCCTGAAGGAGCTGGGCCAGTGGAAAAGATCAGCGTCTGAGGAGCTCTGAAGGCAAAACTAGAGAAAAGTGGAGACCGATCCTGGTGTGCCCTCGCTGTAAAACAGAGCCCAGATATTTTTGACATAACTCAAAAGCAAAGGTGGAAGTGAAACGAAGGCGAAGCTGTCACTAGTGCCAGGACTTGGCTCTGGATGCTCCAAAGGTGGAGCCTTTCAGGGAAAGGCTGTGGGTGCCTCTGCCACCCCACACTCAGCTGGGGACAAGCTCCTGGGGCCCAAAACCTGGCAGCTCTGCCCGAGAACATCTGGAGTGGGTCTGCAGACAAGCGGAGCAGCCAAATTCACCAGGGGCTGGGAAAGGGGCGCGGGCAGAGCCCGGAGCAGCTGAGGGCTGGTGAGGGTGCTGACAAAAACGGGAGGTGACTTCAGCTGCCAGTGGCTCCTTCGGGGGCAGTGAAGGGGAGAAAGGAAGGTGAGATCAGCTGGGCAGTTTCTCCTGCTCAGTGTCTCTTTGCTTTGCAAACGGTGGCTGCTGCCCTTCGACAGACTCCGGCCCCAAGACACACACAAAGCAGAGGAAATCTATTTTTAGTCTCGACAAAGTGCTAGTAAAAAAAAAAAAAAAAAAAAAAAAAAAAAAGGGTTCGAAAGACAACTGCTTCCTGTTTAGGGCTGGTGCTGGGAGGGAGATCCTGCCAGGACACCGGGGCTGGGCAGGCTGGGGAGGGCACAGGGGCTGTGGGCTGAGGAGGAGTCATCGGGCATGGAGACAAGGAAAGACTCCCGGCTCCCGCTAGCCCCAGGGCTGGTGGTCCCTGCCCGCATTCCCGAGGGAGGGACTCAGCCTCTGCCCCGCTGGGATCCCGGCTGAGCTCAACAGCTGAGGTTAAAAGTCCCAAGAGATGTGATAGGCTGAGGAAACTGCGAAGTGCCGATCACACTCAGTCTCAGACTGGTGAAGATTTATCCCTCTGAAAATTCAGTACTTGGTAAACCCAGCCGGATTTACAGCAGGAGAGAAGGCTCCGTGCAGCCAGAGGGGCTTAAACCAATTAATCTCTTTATCTTCAAAGTGCTTTGGTGCTCCCACCAACAAACTACACGTGAGAGGTTAACTTAGGAACCCAAAATTAAACCCACGGCATTTCTTCAATGAACTTTCTCCAAGTCGGTTCTACTTCCTCTTTTTAAGACCCCAGCACTGACATTTTTGATGACATTTACATTTTTCAAAAGGAAGAGAATTATCATTAGAAATCAGCTTAAAATGCACATTTTTCTATTTAAGAACAGCACAAACTGCAAACTCTTTCCGGGACAGTTTGTGTTTCTTCTGCTGCACCATTAAAAATCTATCCTGGATGTCAGCAGCTCATTATTCTGACAAGTGGCTTTACTTCCCCTTGTGCCTCTTCCACATCACACACACTCAAAAGGAGGAAGATGTGACAGTTTTTCTCCCGAAAACACAGACAGGAGGGTAGGGATGGCTCCCGTGGGTGGATTTGGTGACACACGGGATATTTCCAGCTCCTTCCTGGCACGCAGCAAAAGAGAAAACACAAAGGAAAAGAAGCATCCTGGTAACCCAACAAACAAAATGCTCGTTTTAATTTCTACCGGAGTTTCCACCAGGAAATGAAATCCTAAGAAGTGTGTGAAATTGCGACACTGTATTTGTGGAGAGAGGCGGAGGGGGAGCGGGGCCGTGTCCCCCGCGGGCTCAGGTGAGGCCGGCGGAGACGTAGCCCAGGATCTGCACGGTGCTGGGGTAGCTCTTGCGCATCCCCATGCAGCGCTCCTGGTCGATGAACAGGGAGTTGTTCTTGACCACCAGGTCGTGCTCCAGGACGCCCTTGGAGCGCACCAGCATCTGCAGCATGTCCTCGGAGGCACGCAGGCACTGGTGCAGGTTCCGCAGCGTCTCGTTGATCTCGTTCACCTCCTGCACCAGACTGAGGAACAACGGGACCCCGTCAGAGCCCTCCACGGGGGTGGTGCCCACCCCAATGAGCCCCCTGGGCTCAGCGTTTCCCCCAGCAGCACACTCAGGGCTGACTCCAATCCCCACGCCATGGCATGCGAGGGCCGAGGGCAGAACTCCTCCCGACCTCCGTGGGGAGGAGTTTGTTCCACAACTCTGGAGATGCTCAGCCACGTCTGCCAGAGCAGCTCGTGTCACCAGGGACAAGGATGAGCAGCTGTGGTTTCCTTTTTCTGGCTGCGTTTGGGGCTTTGTAGATTCACCCTCCTGGTTTTCCCTGTGCAGGACACTGGGAGAGGCTAAAGGAGAATGTGGAACAAGTGGTGCTGAGACAATTCCAGGGCTGGGTTTAAATCACTTTGAAAAGGGAACTGTGCTCAGAGGGCTCCCAGGAGGAGCTGTGAGCTCTGGGTGCCTCCCAGGGCTGCTGCTGGTCACTCCCTGGGTGCGATCCCCAAGTCCTTGACAGGATTCCCAGTGTGCCCAGCAAGGGAAGGACAGCTCCACATTGCACCCTTCCTTGGAGTTACCCAAAGGAAGGGGCTCAGTGCTCTCAGTCTCAGCCTGTCACAGAATCATGGAATCATTGACCAGAATCTCAGAGTGGTTTGGGTGGAAAGGTCCCTAAAACCCATCCAGTGCCGCCCCTGCCATGGCAGGGACACCTCCCACTCTCCCAGGCTGCCCCAATGTCCAACCTGGCCTTGAGCATGGCCAGAGATCCAGGGATAGCCACAGCTGCTCTGGGCACCCTGTGCCAGCCCTGCCCACCCTCACAGAGAAGGATTACTTCCCAATGTCCATCTGCCCTCCCATCTCTGAGTTTAAAGCCACTGCCCCTTGCCCTGTCACTCTCTCTCCTTTTTCTAAGCCTCCTTACGGTGCTGGAGGGCAACAGCAGGGAGGGTAAGAGGCTTATCCCTCAAAACTGAGCAGATGCAGCCACCAGCATGAGGCAGGAGAGAAGATGAGGTTTGCCCAGGTGGGAAAATTCCAGCCCCCGTGGGGTGGCATCGGGCTGGACCCAGCCATGGTGCCCAGCCTCTGTCAGGGTGCAGAGCTCTCCTGAGGCTGGGACACCTGCTCAGGGCTTCACATTGCACCAGGGAGCTTGCAGAAGGAATATTTAGGGAAAAAAACATCCCATTTTGTCCTGCAGAGATGCTGCTGAGTGACCCCCAGCCCGGCCTCACCGGAGCTGGGCAGCGTCCCGGCACAGCTCCACGTTGGGTCTCCTCGTGCGCTCGTCCAGCCGTGTCTGTGCCACCTTCAGCTGCGCCTCCTTGTCCCTTATGGTCTTCTGGATGACTTGGATCTTCGTCTCAATCTGGAAGATTTCCTGTCGTGTCTGGGGTGAAACAAACACAGGTATCAATGAAAAAATATCTTCTCAAGAGAAGACATCATTCCCTTTTCTCCTCCTTGTGCAGAAAAAAACCTGAGCTCAACAAACAGCCCCTGGGCCCAGGCCTCACTGTAGCTCTGCCTCAGCAAGGCACAGATCCAGCAGAGTTTTCAGGGAAAATCTCTTTGCTCTTGCTGCCACATGAGAGGAGAGTTAGGAGCAGAGGAGGTTTAGGAGCAGTGATGGATCTACTGAATTACCAGCTTCCTAAAATTGCTGCTTGCAAGAATGGATCATCCATCAGCTAATACAGGGAGAGGTTTTAATGGCTCCTCATTTAAGAATGTGGCATCAGCCCCTAGTGCCGCAAACTTTGTCAGTCTGAGCCCTTCCCAGGAAGCTTCCCATGGGTCCCACTGGTCTGAGCCGGGTCCCACCACTGATCCCCCCTGCCTCTGTGCCCGGCAGAGCAGGGCAGGGAGCCCACGGATAAGTGGCTATTCCTTGGGAGGATGCTCATCACTCTCTACTCTCCCTGAGACCTGCTCAGGTCTCAGTCTCTTTCTCCAGGCAGCAACTGACAGAACGGGAGGACACAGCCTCAAGCTGCACCAAGGGAAATACAGGTTGGATATTAGGAAAAGGTTTTTTACAGAAAGAGCGATAAAGTACTGGAATGGCCTGCCTGGGGAGGTGGTGGAGTCACCATCCCTGGAGGTGTTTCAAAAAGACTGGATGTGGCACTTGGTGCCATGGTTTAGTTGTGGTGTTTGGGCTGGGTTGGACTCAATGATCTTGGAGATCTCTTCCAACCTGGTGATTCTGTGAGTCTGTGAATTCTGTGAATTCTGTGATTCTGTGAATTCCATGAATTCTGTGACTCTGTGATTCTGTGAATTCTGTGAATTCTGTGACTCTGTGATTCTGTGAATTCTGTGGCTCTGTGAGTTGGGTGACGGCGGCAGTGCGGGTGGGGTGGGTACCTTGGCCAGGTGTGTCTGGATCTTGCTCTTGGCGTTGGCGATCTCGGTGATGCGGCTGGTGAAGGCGTCGTTGACCTTGCTGAACTGGCGCCACATCTCATCGGCCGTGCCCATGAGCAGGCTCTCGGTGCTGGCGCGCAGCTTGGCCGAGGCGGCGCGTGCGCTCTGCGAGCGGAAGATGTTGTTGTCCGTGAACGTGGCCCACGTCTCCGGCACCGAGACCCTGCGGGGGGATAGCACAGTCCTTGGCAAAGCCGTGCTGCTGAGCCGCACTGTGCACACTGCTGCGGGGGAGATCTCTGCTCTGAGTTAAATCACACCCATGTGAAAGGTCTGGACCCCGTTGGTTTGGTGGTGTTCATCAAATGAGGGTGTGTTCACACAGACAGCTTGGGAAAGTTCAGATGAACAAAAAACAGAGATTCCAAGCAGATCTCTTATTTATGCCTTTGAGGCAGTAAGTGCCAAGGAATTCCCAGCCTCACAAGGGTACACAGATCACAACTAAGTCAATTCCTTCTGCTCATGGCTACCTCAGTCTCCCACTACATGAAACGAGCTTTAGATCTCACTCCATTCCCTGTCTGTGCATTTGGGATGAAGTTCCTGCCTGTGCAGTAGTCCAGAACAAAGTCAACAAAAGACTTAAATACCACATAAGCTCCATTTAAAGACTGCTGATTCTTAGCACATTTTACCCCACTCTGAATTTCAGCCTCAATCCTCTGCAATCCATTTGCCTGTCCAAATATGTCCGAACTCTACTGTGAATAATTATTCAAACTACTAGAGAAATTGTGTCAATCTGTGCCTCTCCATAAACTTCATGGGTTTGTGTGAGCAGCTTTATTCTCTCAGCCCTTTGCCACTTGGGCATCTCTCTGTGATGCTGGATTAGGTCACTGTTCATTTACTGCAGGGCCAAAGCTAAATTCCTGGCACCCAAAAGCAGCTGAACCCTGTCCCAGGACCAAGCTCCCATTTCTTGATTTTCTGGGTCATTTCAGCTCCCTGCGCGGCTCTCTCCATACAGGGGTGAGCCCACAGACTTTCCATCAGTGAGGAGCACTCAGGCAAGCACTGAGACATCTTTGAAAATATGCATGAACTTAATGAGCTGTGCAGAGGTGCTGGGCTGAATTCATTTGCAGGCTGAGTTCTGAGCCCTGATCTAATGTTTAATTAGGCCAGGCTCGCTTTCTCCCACTGGGTGTTGGGTACCAGCTGAGAGCAGAGGGCTCTTCTCCCCCTGGAGTGCCCAGAGGGAAACAACCCCTGGGAGGTGGGGGTCTCCAGGAGGGTTGGGTGTGCTTCAGAGAGGGCTGGGAAATGCCAGCTCCCTGCCAGGCAGGTTCTGTGCCTGCCAGGCCCCCCTGCTCACGTGGCATCGATCCTCTCCACGCCCTTGAAGAAGTGGAGGCCTCTGGATGTGTTCTTCATCTGGTAGCACTTGCTGTCGATGTGGTGGCCCAGCTGCTTGTCAGCCAGGTCCTTCTCCAGCTCCTGCCGGGCCTCCTTGTTGCACCTGGCACACACCAACAGCAGCCTCAGGGGGGATGGAGGGTTGGGTGGAGGGGTGGGATGGAGGGGTGGGACAGAGGTGTGGGATGCAGGGGTGGGATGGTTGTCTGCCCACCCCGCTCCCCTCAGTGCCCCTGGAGCATCCCCGCCTGCCTCCTCCAGAGCCTGCAGGGTTCTAACCCACAGGGAGGGCTCTGCTCAGCACAGCAGCAAAAGCACATCAGCCCTGCAGCCCTCCTTACATGAGCTGGGCATTCACCGTGTCCAGGCACTGCTGTAACCTCTCCCGGCAGGACCTGATGATCTTGATTTCCTGGGCAAAGGCAGAAGGAACCCATCAGCATCGGTGCTCAGACATCCTGGGCATTCCTCCCTCGTGCCTCTCCAGCCTCACACTCAGCAGAAACCTCCCTTTCCCCAAAGCAAACACGGGGTGCAGGCAGGGACCCCAGCCCCAGGGCACCCACTGGTGCAGCTCAGCCAGGGACAGGGACAGGAGGGGACAGGAGGGGACAGGAGGGGTCTGTGGTCACGGCCAGGGCCTCTGAAATCTCTTTCGGGGTGGGTTCCCAAGATTTTTCATCTTAACATCAATGGCCAGGGCTGCTCTCCATTACAAGGACACAGGGCTGGATCCTGACCTGAATGGGCACAGTACTGCCCTGGGCCAGCAGTGCCACACATCCCCAATCCCAGGGCATTTTCCTCCCCACAAGACATCCCATCCATATGGGACAAGGGGACTTTGGTGTAAGCCCCCAGTCAGTTCTAGGCAGGGTCCAGCTCCCCTGCAGGAAGGCTCGTGCTGCCCTCAGCTCCCTTGGCTGTAGCACAAGCCAATTGCACCCATGAAGGTCTCCAGGGACAGGTGATCACTGCTCCAAACCCAGGCATCTTCAATCCCTCCTGTCTGCAGGAGCCAGCTGAAAGCACAGCCTAAATGCATCCTAAACATTAACCCCCCAAATGGCATTATGGAGATACCAGCTCTGACAATTCCCTTCAACCCTCATGACCTTTAAACTAATCTTTTAATTTTTCAGGGCCTGACTCATAACACAAAATCTTCTAAGGGAGCAGTGGCTTTGCAGACCCAGGGACTGCAATTTCCTCCCCACTTTTGTGAGCCTTTTGCAGTGATTATACTTTGCTGTACCCTGCATTAGGATCCCATTTGCTGTGCCATATTTGCTTTTAACTCATGATTTAGAGCAGCCTAAATGAAGGCAGGCAGGAGGGCAGATTTCTATGATTTCTATCAAATCCACTGCCTGAGCACACCGTGCTGCAGCCACTCTGCCCTGAGCAGAGCAGAGCTGGGGGAAGTGTAATTAATATCTTTAATTAGCCCAGCTAATCTGGCTGGGAAAGCAGACAAGCCATCAGGCACACCCTGCCCTCTCCATCAGAGTGTGTGTGTGATACACAGAATGTGCCACAGATCCAGAGACAGAGCACATAAATAATGAGAGAGCACTGAGGAGGCAGTGAGGGAACAGGGCTGCCAAACTTGTTCAGGGGAGTTCAGGTAAAAATAACTCTGCCCCAGGAGGTGTGATGCCAGACTCACCTCTATGAGCTGTTTCTCCACGTCGTCACTGACCAGGTCGATGCCCATCCTCTTCTCCCGGTTGAGCAAACACTTGTGAGCAACCTGGTGGGGACATGTGGTGACATCAGTGCTGGCTGCAGGGACAGGGCTCCCTGCAGAGACAGTGCCCATGTCAGGGAATGCAGGAAAAGAAAATAAACCTGCGCACAAGATGGCAGCCTGGAAAAAGCTGCCCGAGGCAGCTGGGTTAGCTGACAACAGCAGCCGAGGGCAACATCAGAATGGAATCAAAGGGAGGGAACTCAGGGTGTCCCCAGGGTGTCCCCCAGGGTGTCCCCAGGGCATCCCCAGGCCACCACAGCTGAATACAGGGACCCATGTCAGGCTTGGTGTTCACCTCTCCAGAGACCCAGAGCAGGACACGGGCTTTTGTGTCCCAAGCTAGATTTTGGATATAGAAATACTTGGTTAAACAAACAGTGCAGTGATGTGCTCAGTGTGTGCTGGGGGAGGATGCAGCACATGCAAGGGATTTGTTTATCACTGACTCAACTAATGGGCTCTTCAGGAAAACTTTCCAACCTTACAGAGCCGGGATGAGCTTTACGAGAGGTCTGAGTGGCTGCAGCTGTTTGGGCTGGGGGCTGCGGGGTCCTTACCTGGAAGGGGCCCTCGGTGTCGGCCAGGGCTCTCTCCAGCCGTTTCTGCATGTCCGCCAGGGAGTTGGTCTCCCTGATCATGGCATCCAGCTCGATGCAGAGCTCGGACTTCCAGTACTCGATGTCATTGACGCGCTCCCCCAGGTTCTGGGTGCTCTCCCCCTGGCTCCTCTTGCCCTGCTGGTACACGTCCTTGATGGCGCGGTTGAGGTCGGCGCGCAGGCGCTCCGCGTTGTGCCTCGTGGTCTCCGACTCCTTGTAGTTGGTCATGTTGGACCTGTGCCAGTCGTCCAGCGTGTGCCGGCTGAAGACCCCGTCGGGCCTCTCAGAAACAAACGGAACCATCTTGGCGGGGGGGAGCCCCGGGAAGCTCTCGGTGAGGGGAGACAAGGTGGGGTTGAGGGCAGCTGCTTTGTAGTAGGAGTTGGGCATCCATGGCATGCTGAAGCTCTCGGGCTGATAGGGCATGCGGGTCTTGTTGTAGCAGCTGCCAGTCATGGTGCTGGTGGCTGGCAGGACCTTGGGAGGTGGTGGCCGTGGCTGGTTGAACTTGGCTTTTAAGGGGTAGCCGTAGAGTTCCATCCTGGAGTGCTGCTGGTGCAGGTCCTGTGCAAAGTGGGCGGAGGGAAAACCTCGCTCAGAAAGTTCCTGTCCTCGTGGTGCCTCTTAGAGCAACCCCCAGCTGGTGGTGGGAGCAGCCCTGCCCAGGGCACCCACACAGCCCCTGACTCTCCTGGATGTGAATCCCCTCTGACAGCATCCCAAGTCTCTGGACAGGGAGGGATTTGACACCAACTTTGCTGTTGGTTTCTTGTGTCAGGTCTTAAAACAAGGAGAGAAACAAACCACGGCTGCTCAGGAGGAGAACAGATCTTATACCTTTGTTTTCCTTGTTCCTTAATCCCTTATTTCCTATTATTCCTTCATTTTCCCTGTCAATCTAATGACCTCCCCTGGCAGGGTGGGCAGGGCTGGCACAGGGTGCCCAGAGCAGCTGTGGCTGCCCCTGGATCCCTGGCAGTGCCCAAGGCCAGGCTGGACACTGGGACTGGGAGCAGCCTGGGACAGTGGAAGAGTTGGCCCTTCCAATCCAGGCCAGCAAGTCCCATTCCAGGATCCAGCCTGGCCAAAGGCTTTGGGATGGGCAATGAGAAACTCCCACCCTGAAATTCTGCACAACTCTTTCACAGGTGTGACAGCCCAGAGTCACTTTGGCAGAACCCAGGATGAGATGTCTGTGCTCAGCCCCACCAAAAACCCACACACCTGTGTGTGCTGTTCCCATGAACCAGTCATTACAGCCCTATTGTCCTTTCTGGGGACAGGCCACTGCCATTTCCTATCTCCATGCCACTCATTTACCTGGGAAGCAGCATTTGGAGAGTGGGGGATGTCTTCCCTGGCTCCCACCCTGCAAATAAATCCTTCCCCTTTAGACACGGACAGACAAGTTTTTAAGAGAGAAAAAACTTTGGAAACGAGCTGGATTACTTTTCCACTCATTTCCAGCTGAAACAAACACCTTTACATCCCCCTTGGGATAATCCACAGCAGGAGGAGAGTTTCCAGCAGCCCTGGGCACGGGCACAGCTGGGAGCTGCTGCCCAGCCAGCCGGGGATGTTTGGGGCTGGAGGGGGTTTGGGGACAGTACCGGCTGTGCTGCTGCTCCCTCCTGGTGAGCACAGCTCCCCCCTGGCTGCGTGCGGGGTGAACTCAGGGCTGGGGGCACCCCGGGGTGCTGCTGCTCATCCCTAGGTGCTGTGGTGGTGCTGGCCCTGCCTGGCTCTGCAGGGCCCCGTTGCTATGACCGAGGGTTCCGTGGCCAGGGACCATGTTCCGGAGGGTTCTGTGACACAGGCCGTGCTCTGTGACCTGTCCTGGCCATTGACCCGCCCTGCAATGGCCACAGCAATGGCTGTTGGGCTCCACAGGCAGCTGGCTGGGCAACCTGGGGTCCAGGGCATCCTAGTTCCTGCCCTCAACTCCTGCCCTGCTGGGCAGCTTTGTGCAGCAGGGGTTGAGTGGCTGGATAACACCTGTGGCCACCTGATTTAGGTGAAGGATGTCCTGCAAGGTGCAGGATCCTTATGGGTCCCTTCCAGCCTGGGGTATTTCATGGTCCCATGAGCTCAGTGCCCTCAGTGGACAGTCCAGTACCCAGCGTCCAGGGCTGGCCAGGCTCTGAGCACCCTGGTCTGGTGGGAGGTGTCCCTGTCCATGGCAGGCCTTGGAGAGATGAGCTTGAAGGTCCTCTCTGACCCAAAGCATTCCAGCCAGGAGCTCAGTGCAGACTCTATCCCAGTGCCACCCTATGGCAAATCAATCCCATCCCTGGGCAACCCAGTACAGCCCTTGTGCATCCCAGAGCCACTCCTGGGAAACCAGAGCCCCACTGGGCAGCTCAGTGTCCTCCCTAGTGCTCCTGGACCAGCCGGAGCCTCACTGGGTGGGTGGGTGTCCCCAGGCCCCTCCCAGCACCCGGTGACAAGCAGCAGTCAGCCAGTGACAAGGGAATATTTCTGGGAATGCTTTCCCGGTCATCTCTGGCTTTAGCCGGGGAACAGGCAGACAGGAGGAACTGGGGAGGGATGTTGGGGGTGAGCCCAAGCACCCCAGCTTCTGGGAACCACCCAGCTCTGCTGGGGCAGCTTCCACATCCCACTTCCTCCAGAGCGATATTTTCAATTTTCTTCCTTTCCCAGCTGTGCCCAGAGCACCCAGGCTGCTGTTTCTACCCTCTCACAGCCACCTCGGTTTCTCTTCATTCTTCCAACTCCTGCCGCTGCAGGCTGGGACAGCACCGAGGGGTTCGCAGGTCCTGGTGCCCCCTGGCCATCCCTCCTGGGCTGGGCTCCCCGGGACAGCTCTGCCCCTGCCCGAGGGCGGCCGAGAACGGAACACAAAGTGCCGCGTGTCCACCAAGAGCAGCACGTTTCATTTCCCTCCAAAGAGCCGTCCTGCTCCGGCCTCCGAGGGAGGAATCGCCTTCATAACCTGGAACAAAACCTTCAAAATCACTCGGTTTTTCTACAGCCAGAGAGGATAATGAATGGCAGCCCAAGCCGCCGGGCCGTGTCCCCGCAGGACAGCTCCCACCCCGGGCGCAGCGCAGCTCTCGGCTCCCTGCGCTCCCAGCCCAGCGGGGCTCTCACGCCCTGCCCGTGGCTAATTCTGTTCGGGTGAATCACTGCCCGGCCAGGGATGCCGCTAATTGTGGGAGGCAACCCCAGGGCTTCTGAAGGATTTGCTAAATTAGGCAATAAAAAGCCGATAATGTTGTAAATGGCCCGGGGGTGCTCCGTGCAGCCCGGGCAGGAGCTCCCGGGGCAGCACCGCGGGCAGGGGGACAGCGGGGACAGCACAGCGAGCCGAGCTTTGCTCCCAGCAGGACCACAGAATGTCCCGAGCTGGAGGGGACCCACAGGGATCATTGGCCCCTGGCCCTGCCCAGACCCCCCAACAATCCCGCCCTGGCTATCCCTGGGGTATCCGGAGGCTCCTGGGGCAGTGCCCATTCCCTGGGGAGCCTGGGCAGTGCCAGCACCCTCTGGGGGAAGAACCTTCCCTGAAATCCAACCTGGACCTCTTCTCACATCCTAAAAGCAGCAAAGATGAGAAGAATTGGCATAAGTAACACAGTCAAATCCCACAAGTAATTCTCAAGTAGCTGCCAAGGGCACAGCCTGTGATCCCAAAATCCCAGAGCTCTGAGTACCCCAGCGAATGAAACAGGCTGTTTACACCACCAGCATTTATTCCAGCAATTAAACCTGGTTCCTTAATCCTGACTCTGACTCCAACAGCTGCATCACTAAAATGACAAACTGTCCCCACCCAGTTGTGCTGGGGCACGTCCAGTTTGGATGGACACGTGAGGACACAGCCTGTGCTGAGGCCTCAGCCAGTTCAGCCCACAATAAAGGAACAAAAGCAGCCTGGACCCGGGGAGCTGGTGGGGAGCAGAGGGGCCGGGTCTCAGCAGCCCAGGCCGGCCAAACTGGAATTTCAAGGGATACATTTAGATACCTGAGTACAAAACCCACTGCCAGGAGCTGTCAATCTTCGTGTCACAGCCCTACATTCTACTGGCTATTAATACGCCATTACATGGGCTCAGAAGCTGTCCTGCTGAAAATACTCAGACCCAGATCCTTCCCACAGCCCCTGTGAGGGTGCACGTACCCAGAACAGCCCAGCCACAGCTCTGCTCCGTTTGAATATTCCTCTGTCTGCCATAAATGCTGCACCTGCCTGAAAGGGATCAACTGTTCATTCACGGAACCGCGGAACCCCAGGGGGGGCTGGCAGCTTGGAGCAGCCTGGGGCAGTGGAAGGTGTCCCTGCCATGGCAGGGCTGGGATGAGATGGGCTTTAGGTTTCCTCACAACCCAAACCATTCCATGGTTCCCTGAGACGATTTTCACCTCTGAACATGAGGCTCTTAGACAGAAAGTAATAAGGAGTTCAAAAGTAAACCAAAGTAGACCAAGAGGAGGCTGGCAGCTGAATTATTCAGTCTAACCAACGCAGCATTTGACTGAGCTTTCCAAACAATAAATGTGGCATGAATAAATCACCACAAATCCCTCCCTGAGCTCTAGCGGTGAGTCACAACTACCAAACCACAGATGCTCAGGGCAGGCTCTGCTCAGCTCCGAGGTTAAGCCTGGGATCACTCCTGTCATTACGGCAGTGGTGACCTCAGAGAACGTCATCGTTTACTGCTGCTGCTCTCAGCAGTGCCCGGGAACCATCAGGAATAAAGAACTGAGCTCAGGGAGAGCCTCCCTGCAGCCTTCTCTGTCCCCCCTGAGCTGGGGGAGCTCTGGGCTTTGCTCCCTGTCCTGGGGCACTGCAAAGTCCGGGGCCGTGGGGAGGGGGCTCTGAGCTGCAGCCAGTGAGCCAAGGGGCTCTCACACCTCAGAACGCCAGAGCTGCACAACCCACGGGGGTGGGAGCAGGAGGGGACAGCTCCGTGCACCCCCGTAAAAGGTACGAGAGGTGAACAGGAGCCCGGAGCAGGGGGCGCAGAGCCCCCACCATGGCTCAGCTCCCTGGGGCCTGACAGCAGCCCCGGGGCAGTTCAGACCTTCCAGCCCAGCTCACGCAAGGGCACAGTTCGGGGTCACACAGAAAAGGCCTCGAGAAACCATCCCCAGTTTGCTCCTTTGTATGTCCCACCTCGCTGCAGCCCTTGATTATCAAACCCTCCACCCACCCTGGGGCTGACTCCTTCCTGAGAAGGGCTGGCAAAAACTGCTCCAGCAACTGATGGAGGGAGAAAAGGGGGAAATGAACCTAGTCTCTCTACGTTTGCCTTGAAATATCCCACCTGTGAAAGCGTTTAGCCATGTGCTGTTTATTAACATCAGCCCCATTATTATTTCAGGGCAGTTTAAACACAAAATTCAAAAGTGAGCCCCAGCATCTGAGGCCTCTGAGTAGAAGTGGATGGCTCTGGTGATTGATGCTCCACACATGCTTTAGTGCTCAGCTGCAGTGAGTTATTGGTGGCCTCTCCTTGCCTTACACACTGCTCATTTCAGAGCCAGATGTGAAAGCAATTAACACACTGTGAGGACTCTCTCTAAGTCTGTGGGGCTTTTTATAGGTTACTGTTTATTTCTGGACCTCCTTTCTTGAGGTGAATTTTGGCAGACAGCTCCAGGGCTGCTTTATGTCATGACTGGCCATTGTTTAAAGTTTTTTATTGCTTTGGCAAAGGGCTTGCATTGGAAGAGGGAGGCAGAGTTACTGTATTTTTTTCCCTGTCATCGTACTTAGGCTGTGACTCCACAGACAGCAAAAGGATCAAAACGTCTGCAGTGCTGATAGGAACAACCTCAGCTCCTGCCCCTGAGGGAACAGTGAGGGCTGAACACGATCCCGGTGTGGAAGGGCTCAGAAAGCTCCTCTGGATAAAAACCAAACCAGCATTCATGGAAATTGCTTTTTAAAAAAAAAAATCCCAGAATGGTTTGAGTTGGAAGGGATCTTAAAGATCCTCTAGTCCCAACCCCCAGAATCTCTCTCCTCACTTTCCAGCTCCCCTTGAGCATGGTCAAGGCACCCTCCATGGTCATCCCAGCACCTTCCCTGGGCAGGGCCTTTGGGGAGGGGGGATGTGGAGGTTCCATGTCCTCTTGGTGGCACTCAGGACGTGAGCAGAGAGGAGCCTCTGCTGCAGCAATGCCCCTGACTCCTGGCTTTAGGATCATTGCAATAGGAGCTGCCATAATCCCATCATAATGCCAGGCCACCCCTGAGACTGCTGCAGCTCCTGAAGGGAATGGTCCATGCAGCCCCTCCCCACTGCTGGATCTCCATGGGATGGGGCTGGATCCTCCATGGGATGGGGCTGGTCCTCCATGGGAATGGGGCTGGATCTCAATGGGAATGGGGCTGGATCCTCCATGGGATGGGGCTGGATCCTCCATGGGATGGGGCTGGATCCTCCATGGGAATGGGGCTGGATCCTCCATGGGAATGGGGCTGGATCTCCATGGGAATGGGGCTGGACCTCCCTGGGAATGGGGCTGGATCTCCCTGGGAATGGGTCTGGATCTCCATGGGATGGGGCTGGATCTTCATGGGATGGGGCTGGATCTCCATGGGATGGGGCTGGATCCTCCATGGGATGAGGCTGGATCTCCATGGGAATGGGTCTGGATCTGCCTGGGAATGGGGCTGGATCTCCATGGAAATGGGGCTGGATCCTCCATGGAAATGGGGCTGGATCTCCATGGGAATGGGGCTGGATCTCCCTGGGAATGGGGCTGGATCCTCCATGGGAATGGGGCTGGATCCTCCATGGGAATGGGGCTGGATCCTCCATGGAATGGGCTGGATCTCCATGGGATGGGGCTGGATCTCCATGGGAATGGGGGGCTGGGATCTCCATGGGATGGGCTGGATCCTCCATGGAAATGGGGCTGGATCTCCATGGATGGGGCTGGATCTCCATGGGAATGCGGCTGGATCTCCATGGGATGGGGCTGGATCTCCATGGGAGTGCAGCTGGATCTCCCTGGGAATGTGCCTGGATCTCCATGGAAATGGGGCTGGATCTCCATGGGATGGGGCTGGCTGTGGTTCCCAGCCCAGCCTGGCTCCAGCCCTGCGCAGTGTTTCTCTCTCTCTCTCTCTCTCTCCCCCCCATCTCTGGTTTCCGAGTGGCAGCACCGCTGGGCAGAGGGGCACGGAGGATGTTTATCCTCCAAAACAAAGGGAAACCATTTGACATTCCCATGTCGAACTGAAAAATAATTCACACAGCTGCGATCAGATCAGATCCTGCAAATGAGTGCGGATCGTTTGTCAGGGTTGTTTGCTGGAAAGGGCAGCTCAGATCTCCCAACAAAGGCTCTTTTCCCGCCCCTGCCATTCTGTCCATCTGTCTGTCCCCAGGACCCTGCAGTGAAAGGAGAGGCTCCTCTCTGCCCTGCCCTGCCACAGACCTTCAGAGGGATTGTTCACATTTGTTACATAAATATTTTGCTGATACTTTCTCTCATATTACATGACGTTTTTATCCCTGGAGCCCCGTATCCACTCAGGCAGACAGAGCGTGTGGTGCCTGCCCATGGAAATGGAAAACAGGGATGGAGCCGTGGCCTTCTTCCCCTGGAAGTCACAAATATTTTCAAGGAGTTCAAGCAAATGATGTTTTCTGATTGTATCCTGAGCTGCCTGAAGGAGGAGGTTAATTCTGGCGTGTTTTGAGAGATGGATGTCCCAGACTAACAGGAAAGAATGAAAATCATTGAGGGCTCTCCTTCATGAAGGGTGGCTCCAATTTCCAGGTTTGAGCTGGGATTTTCACCTCCATCCCCCAAAGCTAGCCTCTCAGTTTTCCTCTAAATTCCTGGTTTCTTCCTGAGTTTTGCCTTGCAGAATCATATTCCAAGGCACAGGAACTTTGCACCAGGCCTGTGACACAGAGTGGAGAGAGGAACACCAGGCTGAGCTCCCCCAGTGTCCCCACAGTGGAAAGTTGTGTCCTGCACCCAAAATTCATCACACAAAGGATCCTGGGGTGGGCAGGGGACCTGGAATGTGATCCACCCTCAGCCATCAGCGGGACAGAGCAAAACAAACCAGCCTGAGTGCACCTTGGAACAATGAGAACAGATAAAACCAGATAAAGACACTGAGGCAAATAATGACCAGAAGACATTTGCAGTATATCACAAAAGCAGGAAAAGCACACCAGGAAATTGGTGTTTTCCCACACTTTTTGGAGAAATTATTTCATTATCTCTTTGCCCTAATCATCTGCAATCACTAACAAAAGCTCTGGGAGGGTGGACCAGGAGCAGGAGCTGGAGGAGCTGGGAAGGTGCAGCTGGAAGCTCCAGGAGATGTTGTGCCCTCGGCTTCTGAGGGTGTTTATAACTTGGGAAATTAAAACTGCACTGCCAGCCCTTACAGGAAGGAAATGAGGGGTAAGGAGCTGCCTGTGCTGTCAGATTTAATTGTTTCATCGGGACTTCCACGGAAATTCGGGGTTTTCTTAAAGCCACAACTCAGGGATCATGAAACTGCCTGAGAAACTCGTCCCTCATGCCAAGATTCCTCTCTGGAGCTCCCATTTGCACATAAAAGGTGACCCCAAAAGGGGAATATTCAAGCAGAAGTGTTCAAATGGTGCAAAACTGTACTTTGTAGGGAGAAAGGGTGGGAATGCAGACTCCATCCCTCCAATCTCTTGTTGGACTCCACAGAGCTTGGGGCATTCCAGCACCGAGCTTTTCTAACCAGAAGGAACCCCTAGCTCAAGGAGCAGCTCTGAGGGGCAGAGCTGAACATAAGAAACAGAAAGTTGTTTTCCTCCTGGAAAGGTTTTTGGGAAGGTGCTGCTGATGTTTTTTTGAGGTGAGCACGAGTTTGTCATGGAATAGTCAGAGAAGTTCTCATGCTATGGTCACTCCTGGAGCAGGGATCACAACCAGCCCATCCTGGGAGGAGCCCAGGATCCATCCCAGGACCCATCCCCAGGATCCATCCCAGGATCCATCCCCAGGATCCCTCCCCAGGATCCATCCCAGGATCCCTCCCCAGGATCCATCCCAGGACCCATCCCCAGGATCCCTCCCAGGATCCCTCCCAGGATCCATGCCAGGCTCTGTCCCCCATCCCCATGGGGCTGGATGCTCCAAGGCCGCTCACCCACAGCCCCAGCTGAAGCCCATCCCTTCCCATTTCCAGCTGTTCAGGGAAAGCTCTCCTTGTTTCCCCCAGCCCCTTTTCCTCCTGGCAGCTTCCTGCCCTGCCATGGGGGAGGGCTATTCTTAGGGATGTCTATTTTGGGCTGGAATGCTGGAATTTAGATCCTTCCTTCCTTTAAAGAAAATACGCTTGATGATATTTAAAAGCTTCACCCAGCTCGTAGGCTTAGCTCTGGCTGCTGAGTGCAGCAGATTGATTTGTTGCTTTAACATTTACTGGAGGCTGGGATGATCCCAGCTCCACCAGGACCACCCAAACTCCCTCCAGAGGCTCGGGGAAGTCTGGGATATTCCCTTTAATGTGCCGAGGGGCAGCTTCACAGCCCTTAATCCTTCCCTCTTTCTTGGCACAGCTTCGAATCAGTTGCAAAGAGATTTAGTAAAATATTTTCCATCAAAACCCTTTTTGACAGAAAATGGCATTTGGACACAATGGAAACTTCCGTGAAGAAGAAAAATGAAAATAAAGCCGGCTCAGCAGATGCTGGAGACCCTTATTAGAAACAGAAAGTTGTTTTCCTCCTGGAAAGGTTTTTGGGAAGGTGCTGCTGATGTTTTTTCGAGGTGAGCACTAGTTTGTTGTGGAATAGTCAGAGAAGTTTCCTTGCTGTTGTCACTCCTGGAGCAGGGATCACAACCAGCCCATCCTGGGAGGAGCCCAGGATCCATCCCAGGATCTCTCCCCAGGATCCATCCCAGGATCGGCACATCCCCCACCCTGGTCCCTCCAGCCCGGGGTGTCAGTGGCTCAGGGCCTTGACTTCCCTCGGGTTATCTGCTGCTCCATCTGTCTCCAGGGAACAATTAACACCGACAACATCCTGCCTGGGAGCTGCGATTTCCATTGCCTGGGAAATCCTGCCATGAAGGGAGAGATTGATTCTGATCCTACACAAAAAGCTGGAATCCTCTGTTTGCCAAGGAACAACATTTACTCCCAGGCAGCAGTTTAGGGCCACTGCAGGGTTTCCCTTCAGCGACTCTTTCCATGATTCCTGTCCCTCCTAAACCCTAAACCCTAAATCACAGTGCATGTGTGAGGAGCGATACAATCTAGAGAGACAGTGCAATGAGACATGACAATTTACACTCTACATTACACGAACATTACACGAAGTTTATTTACTGATGGAACAGAAACATTCTGCTTCTGCTGGAGTTTCTATACTATCCAAATAAAATATTTCCACTTTTTTTTTTTTTTTTTTTTTTTTTTTTTTTTTTTTTTCTTCTGGAAAATGTTGTTGGAATCAGCAGATTTCTAGTGCATGGCTCAGGTTCAATTAACCTGCTGGTTTATATGGAAAGTTATCCTGAGAAGGATTTTTTAGTGGCTTTAATATCTGAGATACTCCCATCCTACTCATCCCCACAACATTCCCACCCATCTTTTATCTGCTGCAGTTCAAATGCCGTGTCACAGGTAAGCAGCAAAGACAGAACCTGAGACCGTGTTTTTCTAACTGCATATTCCTGAAAGTCGGCACAAAAAGAAAAAAAAAAAAATGTTCAGAGCAATCCCACTCCTCCTTTGCTTCTCCATGGGCTCCTCAGGATTGAATAACCAACTTCTGCTGGTTTAAGGGGCAAAATCTGCATTTCTCTATAGCAACAAAACATGGATTTGGCTTTTTGTATGGCCTGAGTGCGGTGGATGCAGCAGGACGGGAAATGGGGATGTGGAACACCTCGAGCTCTCTGGAATACCTGGATTTCACAAGGGCCCGGGGGAAAGGGAGTGGAGGAAGCACAGGCAGTGTGCGGGGTTTATCCTGAGGCTGCCACAGGAGACAAACCCACCTCTGCTCTGAGCAGGAGCGCAGAGGGGCAGTGACACAAATGCCACCCCTGGTCACTCTCCAGCCCCGGCCTTGGGGCTCTCGCTGCTCCAGAGGGGTTTCAGTAGCAGACGAGGCTTTATTGGGAACACCTCATGGACAGGAGGGAAGGGGAAAGCTTTGAGGGCATCAGGAGGTCTCTCGGTGTCTCCTTTGTGGCTCTGGGTCTCATTTCTGAGGCCAGAGCTGCCCATCCTGTCCCTGTCCCTGTCCCTGTCCCTGTCCCCTACCGTGAGGGCTCTGCCGCCCTCCTGACCTCTGTGTCCTACGCCGTTTTCCGACAACAAAATGCTCTTTTTTCCCAGCAGTGGTGCCCTGAGCAGCGGCTCTGGGGGATCCTAACAGGCTGCTCCGTGGGGAATCCAGAGCTCCTGGGATGCCTGAGCCATCCCTCGGGGACCCAGAGCTGGAGCTGCTGTCACCCAGCCCCGCGGGGCCACAGAGCAGGGAGGGGAGGCACAGGGACCTGCCCAAATGTGCTGGCACCGAGATAAGGGAGCCAGGCTGCCTCAGCAGAAATCCCAGCCGAAAAAAGGGAAGAGCAGGAATGCTGCTGACTCACCAGGCACAGGGAGCCTGGCGAACTGGACAGAGCCGGCAGCGTGGGGAGCTGGGCTCAGGAAAACCTCCTGCCATCACCCCAGGCAGACCTGAGCTAGAGCTCTGTGCTTGGACACAGGAGGAGGGGAAGCAAATGCTTTCTCCAGGCGAGCTCTTGGCATCTCCGCAGGTGCCTTTTGAGCAGAACAGGGGGAAAGATCCATGTGAGCCTTTGGCAGGAGCTGTGCAGGGCACGGGGCGGGACTGGAGCATCCCGGGGCCGGGGAGGGTCAGCCCCCAGAGGAGGGTCAGCTCCTGTGCCAGCAGCACACGGAGCAGTTCCTGCTCCAGCAGCAATCGGTGCATTCCTGAGCAGCCCCAGCCGGGCCGGGGGGGTGATGGATGATGGATGGCTCCAGGAATGTCAGCGAGCGTCACTCTGGGTGCCATGGAGGGAAAAGGCTCTGGCAGGAATGGCAGGGGCACTCCGCAGGGAGCGGTCCCAGACTGGGATCGGTGACTCTGTCCCTGTCACTCCACCCCTGTCTCTCCAGCCCGATCACTGCAGGCTCCCCGGGCACCCGGACTGAGGGAGCATCTCACTGTTGTGTCTGTAGTTCATTAACCCCAAACCACGGCCCTGAGGCGTTGGCAGCTTTATCCCCGGTCTGAGTCACCCCTCGGGGAGCCGCCAGCTCCTCCTGACCCATCCCTGCTGCTGCCCCGGGCTGGGCTGTCCCTGTCATCCCCAGTCCTGAGGGACACCGTGGAATCCCAGACTGGGTTGGGTTGGGAGGCACCTCAGAGCCCACCCAGTGCCACCCCTGCCGTGGCAGGGACACCTCCCACTGTCCCAGGTGCTCCAACCCCAGTGTCCAGCCTGGCCTTGGGCACTGCCAGGGATCCAGGGGCAGCCACAGCTGCTCTGGGCACCCTGTGCCAGCCCTGCCCACCCTGCCAGGGAACAATTCCTGCCCCAGATCACATCCAGCCCTGCCCTCTGGCAGATGCTGCATCCAGAAGGGGTTGCCAGGAGGTTTGGGATGGGAACTCTCATTAAAGTGGAGGTGTCTCATTCCTGCAGAGTGCGGGGCACGGGGAGCTGGGATTCCTCTGCAGCCCTGCTCTGGCAGGGTGGGGGGGATGGAAACTTCCCACTTACAGGGGGAGATCCCAAAGTCCCTGGGCAGCCTCACACAGGACCGGAATCAGGGAAAGGACTAGGGTCAGGGAAAGGACCGGGATCAGGGAAAGGACCGGGATCAGGGAAAGGATCGGGATCAGGGAGAGGACCTGTCTGTGTCCTTTGCTCGCTGTTATTTGAGCAGTGAGGGACAGAGGCCCTGCTCAGTTCCATGGGAGCACATGCAGCAGGGCCGGAGCCAGCAGCTGCGGGAGCTGGCTAAACCAATCGCTGAATTATCTGAGAGTTTCCTCCCTGGAGAGCCCCGGCAGGAACGGGAAAAGCAGCACCAGGGAGCCGGGGGCTGGAGCAGCAGCCCCGCACAAGCACACCCTGCACTGGCAGGGTCCCTGCAGTGCCACACAGAGTGCCACACACCGTCCCTGCAGTGCCACACACCGTCCCCGCGGTGCTCCGTTTGGAAAGGGACAGGAACATCCCGCCGGCAGAGCCGGGAGCTGCGCTGTGGTTTGGGTTTCGCGGCAGGCTTTTTTATAGCTCGCAGGGACACAAAGCTCTGTAACGTGAGAAGGTCGGGGTGAGGCTGCCAGGGCCCGGCAAACGCTACCCCTGAGAGCAGGCGAGCACGGAAACACAGCCCTGCCACCAGCAGCCAGGGTGACACGGCCCCAGCGGCCCCGGGGACAGCCCTGCCACCAGCAGCCACGGTGACACGGCCCCAGTGGCCCCGGGGACATGGAGCCATCGCCCAGGGAAGGATGCTTGTGCCTGCCTGTTCCTCATCTCTGTTCCAGGGAAGGTCACTCTCACTCGTGCCCGGTCATGAGGAGTCCCCATGGCCAGTCCTGGTGCCCAGTGTCACATCAGGCCCTGGAGTGGCCGCTCCCAAGTGCCAGGGCAGGACTGGGGGCTGCTCCTCCATTCCCACACCACAAAGCTCTTGGAAGGAGCCCTTGGCTCTGTGGCTCTTTACCTTGGATTGCAGAGAGCATATTTGTGCTTGAGTCAATATGGAACTGATTGTTTGGGCAAGGAAAGAATGCAGACCCCAGATTCTGTTCCCCTCAATGCGAGGAAACTTTGGGGGGGAAAAGCTTGGAAAAAATATTATCCGAGTTTCTTGGAATCTGCAAGAAAAATGTGGAAGCTCAAGAGCAAAACCCAAAGTGAGAAACAAACTGGGTGGATTCTCTGAGCTGTCTGGGGGCAGCTGGGAATGGGACTGGTGAGGGGCTGCAGTGGGGGGATCCAGGGATGTGTGTGCAGCCCATCCCGGCTCTCCCTCCCTTTCCAAAGTGCTCATTCCCAAACCCTGCCCAAACTGCACCCAGCGCTCCGGGAAGCCTCAGAGGGGAACAGGAAAAGCAGCGAGGGCTGAGCGGAGCGGCGATCCGACAGCGCCTCCCACTCATCGCCTTCCCCCGCCGGGGTGTTCCCGGGGCCCCGGGGAATCCTGAAAATCCCCGCGGGGCTTCAGCAGCCCTGGAACGGCTGTGCCACAGCAGAGCCTCATCCATCGCACGCTGCTGAGGGGATTTCCCTGGATTTCCACGGAGCAAACCCAGGGATGCTCCCAGGGACAGCTCCTGAGACACTGCCCGGGTGTGGATCCACCGGCCAGAATTGAGTCCTGTGGCCCCACCCAGGGCAGGGAGAGGGATGGATCCAACCCCAGCCTGTGTCCCATGGACAGGGATGGATGGAGGGATGGATGGATGGAGGGATGGATGGATGGATGGATGGATGGATGGATGGATGGATGGATGGATGGATGGATGGAGGGATGGATGGATGGATGGATGGATGGATGGATGGATGGATTGATGGATGGATGGATGGATGGAGGGATGGATGGAGGGATGGATGGATGGATGGAGGGATGGATGGATAGATGGATGGATGGATGGATGGATGGATGGATGGATGGATGGATGGATGGATGGAGGGATGGATGGATGGATGGATGGATGGATGGATGGAGGGATGGATGGATGGAGGGATGGATGGATGGATGGATGGATGGATGGATGGATGGATGGATGGAGGGATGGATGGATGGATGGATGGATGGAGGGATGGAGGGAGGGAGGGAGGGATTCATGGAGGGATGGATGGAGGGAGGGAGGGATGGATGGATTGATGGATGGAGGGAGGGATGAAGGGATGGATGGATGGATGGATGGATGGAGGGAGGGAGGGAGGGAGGGAGGGAGGGAGGGATGAATCCATCCCCAGCCCATGTCCCCTGGACAGGAATGGATCCACCCCCAGCTCTGCAGGAGTTATTTCTCTTGCTGCTGTTGGGGCACCCACAGCCTCCGTGACATCATCAGGACTCCCCTGGTTTGCCCCAGGTGACGCAACCCCGTGTAAGGTGACCTCAGACAAATTATGAGAGAAGCTGCACTTGGGGACCCCAGCTTGTCACCAGCCCCAGGAGCAGAGGGACAACCCCACCCAGAGAATGGAGCTGGCAGAGGGTCCCACAGGCCCCAGGAGATCCATCCCCCAGAAGCTGTGTCAGCACTGGGAGGGAGGGGAGGTGGCTGGCCTGGAATTCAGGGAATGTGGTCCTTAGAACTGGAGAACTGTGCTGCACCAGGGAGGGGAGAGGAAGAGTTTTCCAGGGAAAAAAAATGCTTATTCATCACCAGAACTCTTCTGGAAATTGTCCAAGATGTGGCTGTTTGAAGAAGTGAAACCTCTCCTCAGCGCATCCCTCCTGTGACATAACTCTGGGAGAGGTTTCTCCTCTCTGCAGGAGGTGGGAGCAGGGCAGAGGCTCACCCTGGGAATGTCCCTCCCAGGCAGGGCTCGCTCTTGGCTCTGCTTCTTCATTAGAAACCTTGTACCGGTCCCAGCCTGTCCAGCTGCAGGAAGAGAAGCTGAGTTATTGGGAAAAATCTCTTTCTCCAGTCACTGTGCTGGGGTGCAGAGCCCGGGGAGCACAGCACGGCACAGGGACAGCTCAGAACTGTCACCAAGCTGCTCCCAGGGTGTCCCAGAACCTGCAGCACTCCAGGAACACGAGCACAAACATGAGCAGGGCTCGGGGGTGGGCTGGAGGGATCAGCATGAAAACAAGCAGTGGGATGCCTTTTATCCCACAGGGACTCTGTGTGGAGTCCATCAGCTGGAATGTTTTCCAGCAAACTGAGAGGCTGGAACAAAGCCAGAACAGCCAGGAAAGTAATTTCCACTTTCTGTTTCACAAGAATTGATCTGCCTCATTTGCAGTCCTGGAAGCAAAGAGCCTGGCCAAGATTTGCAGGGAAATTCATTTCTGTGTGAATCTCAGTCTGCCTCCTTTGAAATCTCACCTCTCAACCTCGGTCTGGAGGAACAGCAGGAACCTCTGCTCATCCCCAGGTAGCTCCTGCAGGGAGCAGAGCAGGGGCTGGATATGACCACGGTGGGTCCTCAGAGCTTGGAAAATGGAGCATTTTAAGGTTAAAGCCAGCACAAAGCCAAGTGAGACCTGGAGCTGCTCTTTGTGGCCAAGCTGAGCCTGACCACACCGGGGATGTCACCAGAAGAGTCCTGGCTGTGTGTGGGGAAGAATGTCCCACTGAACTTTGGCTTTAACTCAACTGATCTATTTCTCCCCCACAGAACAGATATTTAAGTAAAAAGTGGCACCTTGTTGGGCGTTCAGCCCTTGTTCCACTCCAAATCACTGAGAAGTGAGGAGGAATGGAAAAGAACACCCAGGTGTGCTGGGACTGGGGCCTTGGAGTGCCAGAGGCTTCTCCAGCCTGAGGAGTTTCCTGGAGGCACCAACCCTGTGAATGTCTGCTCACACCCAGCACACACTGGTGCTCACACCCAGCACACACCAGTGCTCACACCCAGCACACACTGGTGCTCACACCCAGCACACACTGGTGCTCACACCCAGCACACACACTGGTGCTCACACTCAGCACAGACTGGTGCTCACACCCAGCACAGACTGGTGCTCACACTCAGCACACACTGGTGCTCACACCCAGCACACACACTGGTGCTCACACCCAGCACACACTGGTGCTCACACCCAGCACACACACTGGTGCTCACACCCAGCACACACTGGTGCTCACACCCAGCACACACTGGTGCTCACACCCAGCACACACACTGGTGCTCACACTCAGCACAGACTGGTGCTCACACTCAGCACACACACTGATGCTCACACCAGCACAGACTGGTGCTCACAACCCAGCACACACTGGTGCTCACACTCAGCACACACTGGTGCTCACACCCAGCACACACTGGTGCTCACACCCAGCACAGACTGGTGCTCACACTCAGCACACACTGGTGCTCACACCCAGCACACACTGGTGCTCACACCAGCACACACTGGTGCTCACACCCAGCACACCTGGTGCTCACACCAGCACACACTGGTGCTCACACTCAGCACCAGACTGGTGCTCACACTCAGCACACACACTGGTGCTCACACTCAGCACACCACTGATGCTCACACCCAGCACAGACTGGTGCTCACACCCAGCACAGACTGGTGCTCACACCCAGCACAGACTGGCACAGGAACAGCTCAAGTGCCACCGACCCTGGAGCCACATCAGAGAACTGACTGTGGCAGGGCAGGGACAGGCAGGCTCCTAAAACAACTGCTTTTACCCCAGAATGCCTTTCTCAGGTGGAAAGAGTCAGGTAAAGGCTTCACCTACCCTGTTTCATGGCTGCAGGGACAGCAGGGTTTGCACAGCTCCCTGAAATCCCCTGATCCCAGTGACCAGAAGATCTCAGAGATCCACACAGATCAGTTTGAACATGCAGGATTTTTTCCTGCGTGTATTCCCAAGCCAAAGCCTACACAAAACCATCCCACGGTGGATTCTCCAAGCCTGCCTTTCCCTCCTCGGGGTTGTACAGAGGGCAGAGCACCGCCACAGCTCTCACCTGGCCGCACGGTCACAGCCAGGTCACTACAAGGCTGCTGCAGCTCCTGCCCCACCCGCTTTTACAGCCTGAGCGCGTCCCTTCCCCGCCCTCAGGCTCGGGGATTCTCCCGGGAGGAGAGCTCCCGCTGGAAGTGCTGACTCGTGTCTGCAGAGGCACGAACCCGGCCGTGCCCAGCGGCGCCGTTCCCTGCACAGCGCGGGCACAGGGCACGGGCACAGGGCACGGCATCCCTCTTTAGCCATCAGGGAGTGAATCAGCATCTCTGGAGCCGCCTGGCTGGGATCAGCTCCTGTGCAAAGGATCTGCGCTCCTGGGGCTGGACTTTGCCATCAATCCAGCCCGAGGAGCCTGGTCAGCGGCCCAGAGCAGCACCACGGAGAGGTTCTGTTCCCCCAGCAGGTTTTCATCTCCCTCGGCCCTCGGCACAGCCACTTCCAGCTCCCAGTGATCAATGCTGATTTAATTGCTGCAGCGTCTTCCAGGAAACGTGCTGCTGCCTCCAGTGTGGGTGGAGGAAGCAGAGGAGTGACCTGGGGGGCATCAGAGCAGGGCTGGCCTCATCTCATCCTGCTGGGAAACCCCCAACTCCAGGCACAGCCAGGAGATCGAGGAGGGGTTGAGCCCCTGTGCTCACTGAGACCCCAGCTGCAGAGCTGGAGCCCAGCACAGGAGGGACCTGGAGCTGCTGCAGAGAGCCCAGAGGAGACTCCAGGGTGAGCAGAGGGAGGGAGCAGCTCTGCTGGGAGAGCTGGGATTGTTCACCTGCAGAGGAGAAGCTTTGGGGTGACTTGTTCTGATCATCCACGACCAGAAGAAGCTGCAGGAAAGATGGAGAGGGACAATTGACAAGGAATGGGGAGACAGGGAATGGCTTCAGACTGACATAGGACAGGGCTGGATGGGATCTGGGGCAGGAATTGTTCCCTGGCAGGGTGGGCAGGGCTGGCACAGGGTGCCCAGAGCAGCTGTGGCTGCCCCTGGATCCCTGGCAGTGGCCAAGGCCAGGCTGGACACTGGGGCTTGGAGCAGCCTGGGCACAGTGGGAGGTGTCTCTGCCACGGCAGGGGCTGGAATTGATCTTCCCAAAGGTCCCTTCCAGCCCAACCCCTTCTGTGACTCTGTGGCTCTTTGATCTGCATTTTCTACAGGAGGAGTTACTGCTTTTCAGCGCTATTGTTCCTAACTCGACCTTTGTGGATGCTGCCAGTGCAGGGGAGGAATCCAAATGCCAGTGCTGAGGCAGCAGAGGCTGCTGGAGCCCGCGGCCAGCGTGGGGAGCCTGAGCAGCTGGCACAAAGCACTGGGGCCACTGGCCCTCTCCAGCAGCCTGCAGAACATGCTGGAGGTCAGCCCAAGGCTTGAGGAAAAGCACTTTGAGGTGAGATGGAGATTTCTGGCCACGTTTTGGAGGCTCCCCCTCGGAGCCACAGAGTACAGTGGGCCAGGCTTTAACCCACTGCTCATCAGGATTATTTTCCTGCTGTTAAGGTGCAGGAGCTAAATCTCCCCAGTTCCCAGAAGCGTGACCCTGCAAGGCCCTGAATCCACCTGCAGAGCCTCACAGGCATCAGCAGCCCCACCTTCCTGCCCACAAAGCTTTTCCCATTCCAAAGGTCCGGGAGTTGTGCCCCCACACGGCTCAGGGTCACACCTCCATTAGCTGCTCTCCAAAGTGTCCCAGAACCCCAAATCCAGGTTTCCAGACCAGCCCCTCTGAGCAGCAGCACGGAGGGAAGCCCTGCAGGGCCCCAGCCCGGGGCAGAGCTCTGCCAGGCCCAGGCAGCCCCTCCGGGCAGGGGCAGCGGCACGGGCTGCTGGAAAGTGCAGCTCCCACAGCTCAGCCACGGCTCTGCAGGGCTTGCCCTGACCTTTGGAACCTCCTCACCCACACCCAAACTCCCCTTCCTGCTGAGGCAGGGACAGAACAGGACCTGGAGAGCCCGAACTCGTGAGAACTGCCCCAAAGCTCCTCGCCAGCAGGATCAGACCTTGAGAGGTGCTTTGGGTGAAAGAACACCCTGAGGAGGTCCCAAAGCACTTCAGAACTGTGTGGTGAAGCCCTTTATCCAAATTCCACCGATAGGGAAACAGAACTAAAGTGAAATGCAGTGATTTGGGCCTTCCACTTCCAGCAATGGGTGACCTGAGGACACCCCCCTCGTCAGCACCCTCATCATGCTCCATCACGAAATGCAGGCTCAGACCCCAGGGGACTGCAGCCCTGCCCTGGAGATGAGCCAGGGCAGTTTGTGGCCAGGGATGCAGCCCCAGGGCACCCCGAGGTCCCTTCGTGCCTGGGCTGGGAACATTTTAGCACCTCCAGGGACAGAGGCTGCCAGGGGCTCAAAGCTGCCTGCATACACCCTGAGGGTCCAGGGGGGATGTGCTGTGCTGCAATTGGGAGCAGACTCACAAAAAGAGCCTCTGTTCAGGCACCGAGCTATAAATATTCCTTTTTGAAAAGGCATAACTGGAAAAATGTCTAAATGTCTATTTTTGCCTCCTCTGCTTCACCCACTCGAAACATTGACATCATACCAAGCTCCTACTGAGGCAGAGTCAGTGCAGGAGCTGCAGCAGCAGCGCTGCTCCCAGCACGAGTGCAGGGACAGGAAAAGAGCAGCTTTGTGTCCCGGAGGATGGAGCGGTGCTCCCCTGCCCGGGGAGGGGAATTCTCGCACGGAGATGGCACCCCGAGAGAAATGACTCAGCAAAGGCCAGGGCAGGCTGGCAGAGCTTTGCCCTGGCTCCTCCGGGGCCAGGACTACTCCAGGAGGCTTGCAGCAGCCCCGGCAGCCTCGGCAGGCAGGCACGGAGTGGTTTCCTCAGGTTCCCCACCCGCAGGGACACAGGAGTGCTCTGGGACACCGCCCACAGGGCCCCAGCACGCGTGCAAACACAATCCACCACGGCAAGTTAAATGTTTGATTTCTAATGCCGAGGCTGTGGCTCGCTCCAGACCTGAGAGCAGAAAACGGGACGCATTTCCACACCCTCACGCTTTCATTCCAATCAGCCTTTTAGGAAAAGACTCCGAGAGTTAAATGCTGCTTGCAGAGGAGGTTTAATGGAGCCTGGAGACGCTCAGGAGCATCTTCTCCCTTTCCTTTGCCTCAGGGGCGGCCGGCTCATTCCCTGCGGCTGGAGCACTCCGGGTCGCTCCGGGGCAGCGCAGCCGAGGGAGGTTTCCTTGCGAAGATAATCCTGTGGTGAAGGGCGGCCGGTGCCGGGCCGGGAGCCGCCGGAGTTCCCGAGGAGCCGTCCCGGGGTCCGGCCGTGCCGCTGCCGGGGCCGCGGGGCTCGGTGCGGGGCCGGGGCGGTGCGGGGACAGCGGGGACACCGCGGGCAGCCCTGCCCAGCCCCTCCTGCACCAGCAGCAGCCTCACCAGCGGCCCCGTGTGGGTCACGTAGGCGGGCCCGGGGGGCTCCCGGGGGACCAGGGCGCTGGGCAGCCCCACGTTGGGAGAGGGCAGCACATCCCCTGGAACAAAAAAACACAGCGTGAGAGCGCAGCTGGGAGCTGCCGCCAGCTCCCCTCCCCGGGAAGGTCATCAGGGAGTCCTTTGGGGGCACCGGGGACACTTTGGGAGCCGAGGACCCCACGGGGATCCGCCGCGGGGGCAGCACCGAGGGACAGCAGTGCCTGCACCGAGACCCCAAATACCCAGGGAAGAAACTGCTGCTCGCCATCATTTCCAGCCTTTGTGCCTTTGTTTCTGTGGTGGAGCGCAGGGTGTGAGTCTGTGCCCAGCTTCCACACCAGAAGTTGGTGCTGTTGTGGCATGAACTCCATACCTGAGCTGTGCACATGGAGCTCCCTCAGCAGAAAAACCCAACCAAAAAACCGCCTGGGGTTAAATTCTGAGCTCTCAGACTGTGGCACACTCTGTGCTTTAACAGCATTCCTTTGGCAGGCTGGGATCGTCCGTGTCCCCCGGAATGCCGGTCCTGACTCTCAGTGGGAGCCTTTAAGCCTTGTTTAACACTGAGCTTGCCAGGCTGATGTGGAGAAAATCCTCTACAAGGGGGTTAAACAATGAACGTTTTATAGGAGAATGCTTTCCCTGCATTTCATCCTTGGGGAGGCCCCACAGAAGTGACTCCTTCACACCGAGAGCGTGGCAGCAGCTGAGGATGGGAACGCAAAGCCCTGGAGAGAGGATGCCAAGGAGAATCCCAGAGCTGACAACATCTTGGAGCAAAATGAGCTGGGGTCATCAGCCACACTCTGCTGTTTACAGCCTGGGCTTGGCTAGTGGCCTGGAAGTGATTCCAGAGGCCAGGGAGAGAGGGCTCCACCACACCCCTGGGAGTGCTCTGAGCTCCTGTCCCTGCAGCACCTGGCAGCGAGAGCTGTCCCAGCTTTCCCTGGGGTCCTGGGAAACTGCCTGGCTCCCCTTCTGCTGCAGGCACGGATCACTGCAGGGCACTGTGGGTCACTGCAGGACACTGCAGATCACTGCTGCCACTGGCCTGCCCTGCCCGGGGTTCACTGGGAGCTGTCCACACCGAGGGACCAGGGGGAAGTGACCCCACACACTCCTGTCCATGCTGAGGGATCAGGACCTGCCCAAAGGGAAATGACCCCACACACTCCTGTCCCAGCCACCTCGGGGTCTGACTGAGGCACTGGAGGCACTGGTGGGACTGAGATGTCCCCTCCAGGCTGTGGCAGCTGAGCTGAGCCAGGCCCCCACAGCTGCAGACATCCCAAGAGTTCAGTTTGGCAGTTTGCACCCTTGGGCACAAGGACGCTGCTCCAGAGGCTCTGGAGGACACTGTGCCGTGGATTCCCTCTGCAGGACTTGAAGGATACAAAACTAGCTGTAGCCCTGTCCTGCAGGGCTGTGGGAGCTCCCACCTTGAGCTGGCAGCACAGGAGACAAGGGGGCTGAGGCCCTGCCCAGAGGAGCCCACCCCTGCAGCACAGAGCAGCCCTGGGGCAGCCCAGCCTCTGCAAACACCCAAGGGTCGCTTGGGTGCCCTGTTCTCCCAGGCTGGGCAGGGCTTGGAGCACCCTGGGCTATGGAAGGTGTCCCTGCCGTGGCAGGGGGGGGACAAGGTGAGCTTTAAGGTCTCTTCCAAACCAAACCAGCCTGAGATTCTCTGCTCCAGTCCAAAAATGGAATCAAAAAGCTTCCTTTGTGCACCACAAGCTGCCCCCTGCATCCAGCTGTGGCTCAGCAGCTGCCGGAGCAGAGCCAGGACTGCCTGAGGCTGCTCCCCCCAGTCTGGCTGCAGCAGCCCCAGGCTGTAAATCAGGCTCAGAGTGTTGGGGCTCCACAGGAGCCCCCTTTGGGGAGCAGAGTGTAAAAGACACTTTACTCAAACAATCACTCTTTTGTGATGCTGGAAATGGGCAAACCCAGAATTTTACAGCTCATTATGGAATTATGATTTCTGGGAGAATGGGGACACACATGGCCCCCTTTAAATCCAAATTAATGCTGCTGAGCTTCAAGACACTGACAGGCAAAGGTCCACATTGTTTAACACCATCCAAAAAGCACCACCAAAGACAGATCAGACAGAAACACAGAAGTGTCATCATACACAGAACACAGACTCTCCTTATCAGCCAGAGCTGAAAGCACGTGCTGAGATCTCCTCAGACTTTCCCCACCTTTCAGACAAAATCATCAATTCACTTAATCAGCAGGCTGTGCTATGAGGCTGCCACTGTGTGAGGCTTCCTGTGGCTCATTTTCTTTTGCTTTTCATGCTGAGAATGAAACAAAACCTGAGAGCAGCCCCTGGTGCTCAAGCCCTGCTCACTGGAGCCGAGCCTGCGGTGCCAGCACAGAGAGCTGAGCAGAGAGCAACCGGCTCTGCCCGCTCTGCTTCCACCCTCCAGCTGCAGGAGCAGAGGCTGGGGTAATGCAGGGGAAAGCCCTCCCCAGAGGAAGGAGGGAGGGTGGCTTTTCCAGTGGTAAAGCACCCTGCACTCTGCCTCCTGCTCCAAGCCCTGAGTTCCACCCTCGGGGCTGCTGGCAGCGGGACAGGTTTCACACTCCGATATTTGGAGAGCCTCTCCTGACAAACAGCCAGAGCTGTCGCCTGTAAATCAGGGGCTTCTGACAGGGCCCAGGGCAGGCAGTAAAAGCAAATGGGGGAAATGAAATTACAGGCTGCAGAGGGACCTCTGCAAAAGAATGAGCTCTTATTTTCTGTTTCTAAAGTTCGCAACTGTTAGAAATATTTCTCCCTCTGTTCTTTCAGTTGTGTTTAAGCCAGTCCCTGTGTCAGGCCGTGGGCCCCCTCAGCTTCCCGCTCCCTTGGCTCCGGCCACGTGGTGCCACATTCCTGCCTGCAGTGCCCTGTCCTGCAGGAGCTGACAGAGCCCCGGGGATCCCACACACCCCCGGAGATCCCACACACCCCCGAGGATCCCACACACCCCAGGAGATCCCACACAGCCCAGGAGATCCCACACACCCCAGGAGATCCCACACACCCCCGGGGATCCCACACACCCCCGGGGATCCGACACACCCCAGGAGATCCCACACACCCCCGGGGATCCCACACACCCCCGGGGATCCCACACACCCCCGGGCATCCCACACACCCCAGGAGATCCCACACACCCCAGGGGATGATGCCACACACCCCCGGGGATCCCACACACCCCAGGGGATGATCCCACACACCCCAGGGGATGATGCCACACAGCCCAGGAGATGCCACACGTGGCCAGGGGAGGCAGGAGCAGCCCGGGCACTCACACATCCCTGCAGCCCAGGGCTCCAGGCTCAGGGTCCTGCCTGGGATGGGGACCCCAACATGAGGAAGGGGACCCTGAGGGGAAGGGGGCAGAGTGAGACCCATGGCTGGGGTCAGCCCTAAAGGCGTTTCCCAACATTAATGACCCTACAATCCCCCACTGGCACGGAGTTTTCATTCACGCTGGAACATCTCCTTTTCCTACAGCCCAGGAGAGGCACAGTAGACTCCTGGGCTACCCTGGGGAGGAGCAGCAGCTGGTGCCCCTCGTGCCCCAAAGCCTGGCTGACAAGCATTGTTGGGAACGTCCTCATGCTGCGTTTCACTTGCTTGGCCTGCACGGCTGGGGATCCTCAGGACAGACCTCCTGCCTCCAAGGCTCCCATCCAAGGGTTTTCCAACCTCCCAGCAGGAGCAGAAGGAGGAAAACCAAGTGTTCCTCTGACAGGAGCAAAATTCAGGCCTTCCTTGTCCTGTACAACTCCACAGCACTTTGCTACCATCTCCAGCAGGATTTTAATTTGACCCTAAGCACAAAGATGGAACAACAACTGCAAATCAACTGCTGGGAACCAAATCAAGCTGATGAAAGGATAAGAGCAACAAAAATCCCCTTTATTCATTAATCTGATTCTAGTGTTTGAAGTTCTCCATGAGCAGCTCCCAAGCCAAGCTCCTCCCTGTGTGTGTGAACTGGGGGCTGTGTGATGAGGATGGAAAGAGAGGATCACAGGCTCTGAAAGGGGAGGAGCAGGAGCAGATGAACAGAAGAGGCAGATTTGGAATGTCAGGATCCTGTAACAGATTCCAGGGAAGGTGAAAAACCTCCTCTAGGTGCTCGGGCTACAGTGAAAAGCCAACAGGAGGAACAAATAGCTCAACAAGTATTTTATTCCTGTTTATCCCAGGATAGGCTGGATCCAACGTCAGGTGGAGTGGACAAGTGCCTATCCACTGCCTTCAGGGGCTTTGAATCCACTGGGAATCGAGTCAGGACTAACTGGGGTGGATGACTGGCCAAGGGCCCACCTCATCCCGGGGGGTTCCACACTTCCAAAACCTCCCAAAGGGGTGCTGAGGTGGGAATGAATCCCTGTGGATCACATCCCCCTCTCCAAGGCCAGGGGCCACATTCAGAGGAGGAGGAGGAAGGAGAGTGAGACCCCCCAGCAGCAGGAGGATGCAGGCAGGGCATGGCCAGGCACCCTGGGACTCTGCTGACAGAGCTCCTGGGGACACACAGGGGTGGAGGCAGGAGGGGAACACCGAGCAATGCCCACGGGACTCTGCTGCCTCTCACTCCCCTCTGTTCTCTGCACACACATCATCATCAGGCCTTGCTGCACTTCTGCTTTTGTCTTGATATCAACGGGAAGAGAACGCACACACGAGGACAGGGAAGGTGCACTCAGGGTAGAAATGGTTTGTGCTATGCCCGGGACACTCCAGCGGCCATGCAAACAACCCCAGAATAGCAGGGGTGGTTCCCCAGCTGCTGCTGCTCGTTTGATAGACACCTAAAGCAGGGACACCGACCCCAGGGCGGGGGGATGCCCCAGCAGGTCCTGGGTGGGCTGGTGTGAACAGGGGGGATTCACCAGCTGCTGCTGCTTCAGCCAGCTCAGATCTGTAGGCAAGAGCTTGTTCCTGCAGTCAGACAAGCAGCAGAGCCTTGAATTAAACTGCTCGAGCTGCTTGCTCCTCCCCAAGGCCAGCTTTAGTCACTTGTCCTGCACTCCCCGTGCCCTGTGTCCCCCTGTGTTCACGGGCAGCCCCCTGGCTGGAGATGGACAGCAGGGACGTGTCCATCCCACAGGAGCCACCAAACACCGAGCTGGGGGAGCCAGCAGAGCACAGACATTCACGAGAAAGTGCTCGTTTATGTGAAAGCACAAGGAGGCAAATAGTTGACATTAAGCTTTTGGGGAGGCTGTGGGACTGGGCTGTTCCTTTCAGCCCTCACACAAAGGACCCCTTTTTGTCTCGCTGTAAAACAGAACCATATTGAAGGGCCTGTGGAATTTCTGGGCATTTTTTCCCCTGGGAGACACACTGCCCTGCACTGCAATGCAGATGAAGCAGGATGCAAAGGGCAAGATGTCCAGAAGAGGTTCCACATCCGCCTCCTGCCCTGCTGCTGCCACAGGCCCCCCAAAATCCTGCCCCCCAAGGATCCTCAGTGCTCCCAGTGTGCAGAGGGGCAGAGCCTGGGGCTGCCCCAGGGCTCCCAGCAGCTCCCAGCCCAGCCCTGCAGAGCTCCAGTCTGTACTGACCCCGCTGATGCACCACACTGCCCTGGGCTCAGCATCCCACAGGCGTCTCCAGCTGTTCCCAGGAGTGACACCAAGGCCACCCACAGCAGCCCCCAGTCCCAGCAAGGAATGTGGCTGTGACACCTCCCTGGTGTGACACCTCCCTGTCTCACCTGTGGACATTACACAGCACAGTTTGGCCCCCAAAGCTTCCTGCCCCACAGGGCTGGGATCAGCCCAGCAGCTGTGGGCAGGCACCTCTGGGGCACACAGCCCTTCCTGCAGCTCCTCATGGAAAAACCAGGGACTTCTCCAAGCCCACAACAGTCCTTGGATGTGCCTGGGTGACCCTGCAGGAACTCGTGCCATCTCACAGGCTAAACTGGCACAGACCCCAGCACGGCTCAGCCTGAAGCTCCTCAGAGCCCTGAGGCCCCTTCTGCCCGTGTGCGATGGAAGAACTCGGCCCCTGAAGGCTCTGCCCCGGAGCGCAGCGGGCAGGAACGAGGGCTCCCACCCAGCATGGGCAAGGGGCAGCCCCTGGGGTGGAGTGAGAGAAACCCAACCCTGGCACGGCAGCCAGAGCTTCACAGAACCCCGGGAGTGGCCTCAGAGCCCACCCAGTGCCACCCCTGCCAGGGCAGGGACACCTCCCACTGTCCCAGGCTGCTCCAACCCCAGTGTCCAGCCTGGCCTTGGGCACTGCCAGGGATCCAGGGGCACCACAGCTGCTCTGGGCACCCTGTGCCAGGGCCTGCCCACCCTGCCAGAGCTCCTTCCTAGAGAAGTTTCTCGGTTCAGAGTCCCAGGAACAGCAGGGATGCCAGTGCTGCTCTTTGCAGACATTTCCCTCCTCAGCACTCAGCCCCAAGGGGATGAACAGCATCTCCCCATCTCGGCCGTGCCCAGCCCACGGCCAGAGGTCGTGTCAGGACAACCCCGCTCCAAGGGCTGCTGACACGGGACACAAAGCCCTCGTTGTCTCTCGTGTGACCCCGGTGGCAGCGGGAGCGTGTCCTCTCACCCGGTGGGGAGGGACCAGCCCGGCCCCGTTCGGGGCAGCACCGGCACCTTCGGGGCACGGGAATATTCCCCGTTAACTGTGAGACTCCGAGGAAGGGCGGAAAAACCCAGAGCACATCCACAGCTCCATCTGATGGAAGCCTTTTGGAGAGCAGCCTGGCGCACACAGCCACCCACAGCCCGTGTTCCACTGGAATCACAGTCAGGGAATGTCCTGAGCTGTAGGGACCCCCAGGATCACCCAGCGCAGCTCCTGCCCTGCCCAGACCCCCAAATCCCATCCCTGGGAGCTCCTGGAGCTCTGGGGCCGTGCCCATTCCTTGGGGAGCCTGGGCAGTGCCCAGCAGGTTTTTAATAACAGAATGAAAGCTCTTCTACTTTATGGTTTTTTCTGCTCTCTCTAAAATCCTGCTCTCTAATATGGGAAAAGGATTTCTGTGTGAAGGCACCCAGATGAGGAGCCATCCAACCTCAACAGCTAAAATGAGTTGAGCTGGCTGAAAAGAAGTTGGGAAGAAAAAGCTCCAGCCTGAAAGTATTTTGCTGGAATAAATCTGCTTTTCAGAGCTGCTGACTTTTTGACAAGATGAAAAACTGGAAAACTTCCACTTTGCATCAAAAATGTGCTCAGGCAAGAGCACAGAAAATCTCACTTTTCAGTGAAAACAATCCCTCCAGATGGAAAACTTGCACTGTTTGTTTTCATTTGCCATGAAATTCTCCTTAGCACAGGGAAAAAACATTCCCAGCCAGCCCCATCAGCACGGGGCTGAGAGGACAAGTGACAGGACAAGTGACACCGTGCCCCAGGCACACATTCCAGGGCTCGGCTGTTCCTGCTCGTCTCTGCTCCTGCTGGGGTCTCACATGCTCCCAGCCCGGCCCCTGCTGAGCTGCAGAGCCACAGGAGATGTCACTGCCCAAACAGCTCCTGAGCTCCGAGTCAGCACAGAATTCCCTGCCCCGGCACAGAATTCCCTGCTCCAGGCACAGAATTTCCTGCTCCAGGCACAGAATCCCCTGCTCCAGGCACAGAATCCCCTGCTCCAGGCACAGAATCCCCTGCTCCAGGCACAGAATCCCCTGCTCCGGCACAGAATCCCCTGCTTCAGAACAGAATTCCCTGCTCCGGCACAGAATCCCCTGCTCCAGAACAGAATTCCCTGCTCCAGGAACTGAACTCCCCAATCCAGGTAGCTCCAGGCTTTTGGCTTTGCTGCACTCAGTTTTTCAAACCCCAGCCCTGCTTGATCCTTTAAAATCACAGATTCATGGAATTGTTTAGGCTGGAAAAGCCCTCCAAGATCACCAAGTGCAGCCTGGCCAAGGCCACCACTGAATCCTGTCCCTAAGTGTCACATCCACAGCTTTTAAATCCCGAGGGATGAGGGCCTGGGCAGGCTCTTCCTGGAGAGGAGAGGGTGGACAAGGTCCTGTCAGCCCATGGCAGCCCAGCACACATCCCTGAGCCACCCCACATTCCTGGGAGGGGCCCTGGGACACAAACTGCAGCAGGACACCACGTGCAGCAGGAGCGGGGCTGGCCCAGCAGCTGTTTTTAGCAGGAAGATGCTGCAGGGCTGTGACGCCGCCCTGCCACGCCAGAAATGTGAGACAGGAACATTCAGTGTCCGAGCCTCCGTTGGGACAACTCACCTTCCCCTGCCCATCCCCAGGGAACCCGGGGTGACCCAGGATGGGCTCCCCAAGCCCTCATTCCTGCACAGCAAACGGGAACAGACAGGGGCAGGAAAGGAAACGCTGCCCAGACCCAGCACCAAATATAACCCAGGCAGGGCTGGAGCACACGGGCAGCACGACCTGCCCCGCACGTGGGTTATCCCCGTCACATTTGTTGTTTCAGTAAATGACTCGCTGCAGTGCTGCAGCTGCAGCAGTCCCTCCTTTCTGCTGTGTTTTCCCCAGCCCCGGGGTCTCTGGAACTTCTGCTGGAGCAGCAGCTGCACATAGGATATAAATAAAATTTACACATCCAGGGAAGAAATTCCCTCCAGGAGCTGTGCTTGCTGAGTTCTGCTGGGGGCTGTGTGTTTTTGGGGAGCCTCATGGAATGACCTGAGTGATTTGGGGTCACTTGAAATCTGGATGACTTCACTTTCCTGCTCACCAGCAGGGCCCTGGTGAGTGTCACACACCACAGACCAGTTTATCTCCCAGAGGAAGAGGCAGGCCTGGATTCCATGGGGAATGTCACAAAGCCAGCAAGAGCACTGTCCCCAGGGAGCTGAGCAGCCCTTCCCTGGCCAAACCTCTCCTCTGTGATCCAGAGCTGGGAAGTCACTTCTGACAACTGAAGCTGTGAACAGCTTTGTCATCAAGGAAGCACTCAGAGCACTCGTGTCACCACTTGTGTCACCACCGTGTCACCCTTTCTGTGTCTGCCATCAGCAGCAGCTTTCTGTCAGCCTCCAGCCTCACTCAGCACAGGAAATTCCCCCATTTTCAGACCACACCTCACCAGAAGGGAAGCAGCATTCCCAGAGTCCTGTAGCGCATCCAGAACGACCTGAGGAGCTTTGTGGTGATCTCTGGAGGAGCTGTTCATCCTTTTCTCCAGAGGTGATGCTGTGCACAGGCTGCTCCATCAGCAGGGCTCGGCCCTGGACACACAGGGGGTGACAGAGGGACCAGGAGCTGCTCAGGGGACAGAGGGGCAGGCAGGACCTCATGGCACATGGAACCCTCAGTTCAGCCGCCCACAGTGAAACCTGTGCTCTGCTTTCTGCAGGTGTCCCCAGGAGCTTTGCTTGCACATTCCTGCACCCCTCCCATCCCTGCAGGGAGGCTTTGGATGTGATTTCCAGGAGTAACCAGCACCAAGGGAGCCTGGACACCAGCAGCACGGGTGTCCCCAGAAATAGGAGTGTCCACCCCAGGATTAATCACATGCAGCATTGTCCTTCCTGAGCTCCCAGAGAATTCCTGCGTGGGGAACAGCTCAGCTCTCCTCTCCTCTCCCCAGCTCAGCCTTGCAGCACCCTCTGCCTCCTCCTGCCTCCTCTCCGCTCCTGGGACAGGGCAGTGGAGGTCAGAACCATTTCCCCCAGGGTGCAGGGAGGGCAAAAGCCAAGAACAGCCAAAGCCAGTGCCCCCCTCCCCACCCTGCGCTGTCCCTGGGCTGGTAGGAAAGGGATGTCTCGGATTAACACTCCATAAAGGGCCTGAATCCTAAGAGCAGAGGAACTCTCATATGAAAGCACAGACCACTGTGTCCAAGAGCATCCAGAGATTTTCCTTGCCAGCAGTGACACACCCTTGGCTGCAGTTTCTTCAGCAGAACGATCATCCCCTCCAGAGTGCTGCTCTTCTTTTCCAGAGAAAAGTCCTGTCCAAGCCCCGAGGCACTCACTTGTGGGACCCAGCGCTACCCAAGGGGAACTGAGCACCTCAAATCACCCACAGGGTCTGGGATGCTCCACAGCCAGAGGAGCCAGATCGGGGCATTTGGATCCAATTAGTTTCCCTGATCTGCCCTGAAAGTCAGCCAGGGCTGGGGCTGCTCCAGCTGCACACATGGCTGGAGCAGGAAAGGCACAAGGCCCCCAGAACATCCTCTGCAGCGTGGATTTCCCAGTAGTGCTGCTCCCAACTCCAAGAGCAAAAACACTCCACTGAAGTTTTCCTGCTCAGCAAAAGTGATCACTCCCTCCTCCCCGTAGCAATCTTCGTCTGCTCTCTCCAGTCCTGAGCCATCAAACCCCTTTGGAAATTCGCAGGCACAGCCTATGGGCCAGACAGAAGAAAATTCCTGCCGCCCTTTTTGTTTTTTTTTTTTTTTCCTGTTGAGAGCAAAGCAAGCCCAAGTTGCAGAAAGGCTTCCAGCTCCACCAGACACCTCCTGTGCTGCAGGAACTGCTCCTCTGCCAGGGCTGGCAGGAACAGGAATGTCTGTAGAGACTCGAATTGGGATACTTTTCCATGGTCCAGACACATCCCCTACTGTTCAGCAAGCATGAGGTGACACAGCAAAGGACAAAGGAGGAGTGAGAGAATTCCCATTCCGAGGCTTGTGGAATTCAGGGAAGTTGTGGAGCCCGGCTGGGATCTCACCCATCGGGGTCTTTCTTTGGGATGAGGAGAAGGGCCCAGGTCCCCAGTGCTGGCCCCGGGGCTGGGGCAGACCCTGAGCAGGACCCGCACCCAGCTGCCTGCAGTGCCCACCCCGGGGTGACCCCGAGCAGCTCCAGGCTGCCCTGGGAACGGGGAGACGCAGTGGGAGACCTCAGATTCCTGATCATGCCTCAGCCCCTGTGTAACGTGACTTCTGCCTGGTTCTGGTTCTGCGGGGGCCACGTGAGCAGACATTCCGTTCAGCCGGGGCTGCTCTCAGCCCTCCTCATCCCTGCCGAGCTCCCGGCTCCAGCCCTGACCACAGAGGCACGGGAGGAAGCGGGAACGGGGCTCCTCCAGCAGGTCCCAATCCAACATCTGCTTTCCATGTTCCCCTGGCAGTGCTCCAGGTGCGCACAGCACACTCGTGTCCGTCTGTCTGTCTGTCTGTCTGTGCCCAGCAGGGCCCTCTGTGTGCTCCAGCAAACCTGGGGGGCACAGAGCAGCCCCTCGAGGAACAGCCCTCACACCCTGGGCGGACGTGAGCTGACAGAACAGGGAGCGGGAGGGGTCCCTGCCCCAGAAGGGGCAGCTCAGCCCCGGCAGAGACACCCGGAGCGTTTCTGCACACACCGGGAGGGGGGACACGGCCCTTCCACCCGGGTACGGACGGGGGCAGCCAGGGCCACCCTCGGGGAGCCAGGGCCACCCTCCGGGGTGTCCGAGGATGGAGGGGCTCCTGCGCCCGAGCCTGGGCTGGCCACATCCCCACCGCCGGGGCACATCCCCACCGCTACAAAGTGTCGCCCTGATTTTTCAGCCTTCTGATGTTTTTATATTTCTACTGAAGCTTTCTCGCCTTGTAAAATAAACCAAGACTGAGGTTTGGTAAATAATACATTCCTCCCAGAGGGAAGGAGAAGTTGACGGGCTCCTGGTTTGACCAGTGGGGTCAGAAAGGTGTTAACCTTGTGCCCCAATCCCTGATCAAATTCCAAAGACGATGTATCAGAATCTCAAAATAAACTTTCTTCTTTTTCTCGCCTTCCAACCTGACAGGTGAGTGTCCTTCTTTTCGTGTCGTCTAGTGACACCAAAGCAGAGGTGCACCAGCAGGTACATCACTGCCAGGAGGTGCAAACGTGCAGGGACGTTCAGACTGCCCAGAATTAAATTACAGACTCCATAATCGCTTCATGACGCCGCAGACTGCAGCCCTGGCTTGCCGCGCTCCAGGGAAGGCGCTGCACACCCACAGGCCGCCTGTGATGTTTCACACACGAAATTCAATGTTCGATCCTCACGGACCACGCCCAAACACCCAGGAAATCATTTCGGTGTCACCTGGTGCAAACAAACTCCCCTGCCCGAGCAGCCGAGACAATCGAGGTGCAAATGGCTGCAATTAGCCACTAATTAGCATCACTTAGGGGCAAGCAGGGAGGGGGAAGTTACGCCTCGGGCAGCGAACTGCTACAAGAACTTAAAACTGAGCCTCACTATTCTACCGCGATGCCTGAAACAAAATCGGAGTATTTCCTGATATTTCAGGGCATCTGTCCCACATTTACCGAAGAGTAACTCCTGACCGCACGGACTCTGCAGAAATCGCGACGTACCGAAAGCTTCCCGCAGTGCTGGAGGACATGAACAGCAGCACAGCCAAGGGAAAACAGGACATTGACCCCTCGCCCTGGCACAGCAGAGCCCCGAGGGCCAGCACAAAACATCTCCACCTCCAGCCACGGGTCGAGTTTCAGCCCAGGGCAGATTTAGGATTTTCAGTAAAAAAGTCTCAAAGTTTTGCAGGAAAGCAGCGTGAGGAAAATGCGGGGAGCCTCTGGTGTAACCCTGCCCATCACCGCCCTCACCTGAGCCCAGGCCCTGCGAGACGCTGATACAAGGTTTTTCCGTCCGTGACAAGTGGTCGTGTGCATCCTGCTCCGTCAGCTCCAGGATTCTCTTGAGAAGACTCCCCATCTGTCTCAGGGAATCTACAGTGGGGTACAAAGCAGACAAATCAGTGTTTGGCTACGTGGCCACGAGGGTTTTTTCCTTTGTTCTCCCTCAGGGATAGCTCAGGAGTGTGTGAAAAGTCACACTGTGAAAGGCCAATGTCCATAAAGGAGATGGAGGAGTCGGCAGCTTTATTGGAATAAATTTACTGGAATTATTGGGCCGTACCCCGAAAGGTCTCTCCCGAGGTTTTGGAGGTGCAGCCTCCTTATATCCAAATTCCCGGCCGCATATTTCCCTCTTCCTGTCCCCCTCGCCTGAGGCACTGGGAAGGTTCAGCCTTCCCCGCATCCCCCCTTGGACACGCGTGGGCATTTCCCCCCAGAGCTGGGAAGTTCAGGCTGCCTGGGCTCTGCACGGACCCCATTGGCATTGCCCGAAAGTTCAGGAGGTTGTGTGTGTATACACACACACACATATATATTATAATATGTATTTACAAGGTCAAACTGGCTGGGTGTGTAACCAGCGAGGGAGGCGTGAGGCTGGCAGAGACACCAGGGCCTGTTCCAGAGACATTTTACACCCATTTCTTCTAAAGACCCCTGTAAGGAACCCACCCCCGCGTTCCCCGGCAGGAGCAGCCTGCAGGGAGCTGCTCTGTGCCCAGAGTTCCTGCAGGGGTGTCCTAGCACTCACCTGCCTGGCTCAGGAGCACAGAGGAGCCTGACTGAAAGCCTTGGAACCTGCCTTGGAGTGTTGGATGCTGCACGCGGAGCTCTCGGCTTTGGGAAGCACAGGTGAGGGGCAAAGTCACCTGCTCTAAAGAAAAGCCGGGGTTCGAGCTGGTGATGGTATTTCAGCCCATCCTCCCACACTGTGTTCTCATTAAACCCAGATTATTATTATTATTATTATTATTATTATTATTATTATTATTATTACTGCTATTATTCCAAACGGAACCTTCTCTGTGTGTCTGGCCAGGAGCTGTCCTGGGAGTCACAGTCCCAGCCCAGGCTGCCTGCAGCGGGGTGTGAAATGCTGCTGGACCCCTGGGAGCAGGGCAGAGGAACAGGCTGGGGCTGCACACACACCCTGCTGAGCCCTTCCCATGCCCTCTCTCTCTCTCTCTCTCTCTCTCTGGCTCCCCAAGCTCAGCTCCCCGCTCCATTCTCCCGTCTCAGCCTCTCCCATCCCATTTCCCACCCGCAGCACCTGGGAGCAGCAGCTAAGCACGGAGCAGGGCGGTGTCTGCTGGAATTAATGCCCGGGACACGCCCAGGAACGTGGCCACTGCTGGGTGTCCGTGACAGCATAAACACCCCCGGCCCTGCTGCTTTTGTCTCCCCGAGCCACCTCCTCGGTCAGTGCCACCGGCTGAGCCCTCCCCAGGCAGCCCCGCACACCCCTACAAGGGGGTTTTAGGTTTTGGGGAATTCCTCCTTTGCCGGGTTCCAGCTGGGTCAGCCGGGTGCTTGGAGGGCTCCCGGGCAGGGGCACTCAGTGCTCCAGAGCTCATTTCCTTGGGAAAGCAGCCGAAAATCAGCTTGGATGGCTCCAGTTGCTCCTGTCGTCCTGGGCACGGCCCTCGTAGAGCCTCATTTGTCTCTCCAAGCATTTCTCTGTCACCTGGTTACCTCTCCACAAGGATGTGCCTTTTCCTGGGCAGCTGACACAGATCCTGCAGGAATCCCCCCGCGGGCAGTGCAGGAATCCCCCCATGGGCAGTGCAGGAATCCCCCCATGGGGCAGTGCAGGAATCCCCCATGGGGCAGTGCAGGAATCCCCCCATGGGGCAGTGCAGGAATCCCCCCATGGGGCAGTGCAGGAATCCCCCCATGGGGCAGTGCAGGAATCCGCCATGGGGCAGTGCAGGAATCCCCCCACGGGGCAGTGCAGGAATCCCCCCACGGGGCAGTGCAGGAATCCCCCCACGGGGCAGTGCAGGAATCCCCCCACGGGGCAGTGCAGGAATCCCCCCACGGGGCAGTGCAGGAATCCCCCCCATGGGGCAGTGCAGGAATCCCCCCCATGGGGCAGTGCAGGAATCCCCCATGGGGCAGTGCAGGAATCCCCCATGGGGCAGTGCAGGAATCCCCCATGGGGCAGTGCAGGAATCCCCCCATGGGGCAGTGCAGGAATCCCCCCATGGGGCAGTGCAGGAATCCCCCATGGGGCAGTGCAGGAATCCCCCCATGGGGCAGTGCAGGAATCCCCCCATGGGGCAGTGCAGGAATCCCCCATGGGGCAGTGCAGGAATCCCCCATGGGGCAGTGCAGGAATCCTCCCATGGGGCAGTGCAGGAATCCCCCACGGGGCAGTGCAGGAATCCCCCATGAGCAGTGCAGGAATCCCCCCATGGGGCAGTGCAGGTACCGTGTCCTGGCTCCTGGAAAAGCTGGTTCCTGGTGTTAACCATGGAATAACAGTTCAGGTGCTGCTGTTATCTTGTCTTTGAGCCCCCTCCCCTGGGCAGGGCTGGGGTCCCTGCAGAGGGAGCAGAGCAGCGCTGGCACAGCCACGAGGCACTGCCATGGGTCAGTGCTGTTTGTGTGTCACCTCACAGATCCCTGTAAAGATCCTGCTTTAATCTCCATGGAGTTTAAAAACTCCAGCCCAGCCCCAGGAGCTGCTGGAGCAGGAGTTGGATCCAGGGCAGATCCCGCCCTGTACGGAAGATCCACAGAGGGAAAGGTTTCGGAAGAGCAGGAATGGGGTGACCTCATGGAGGCTTTCTGCACAACGCCTTGGGAACCTTGTGATCTTCCCAGAATTTCCAGTTTGCTTTTTCCAAGGAACTGGAGCTTGTGCTCCCTCCCAGAGCTTCCAGTTGGCTCCTCAGGACAAGCGGCAGGAGAAGCGGAGTGTGTGGGAGGAGCCCTGTCACCAGGGAATTCCCGGGATGTCACCGTGTCCCTGGTCCCCCATCCCTGCTGCAGGGCCGGGCGGAGTGTGCTCTGCCCTCCAGGTGCCGGTGTGGGGGACAGCCGGGGACAGCGGGGGACACAGCAGGGGACAGTTCTCCCTGCAGCCCCTGTTTGTGCCGCCCCTGCAGGCACAGAACAGAGGTTTTCCAGCCGGCACACGGAGCCCTGCTGGGTTTCCACCTGCAGCGAGTGGGCGAGCGCTCGGTGCGGGTCCGGGCTGTCACTGCGGGCCCGGGCTGTCACTGCGGGGCAGGGCTGTCACTGCGGGGCCCGGGGTGTCACTGCGGGGTTTGGGCTGTCACTGCGGGGCAGGATTGTCACTGCGGGGCCCGGGGTGTCACTGCGGGGTTTGGGCTGTCACTGCGGGGCCCGGGGTGTCACTGCGGGGCCGGGGTGTCACTGCGGGGTCCGGGCTGTCACTGCGGGGCCCGGGCTGTCACTGCGGGGTCCGGGCTGTCACTGTGGGGCAGGGTTGTCACTGCGGGGTCCAGGCTGTCACTGCGGGGCAGGATTGTCACTGCGGGGCCGGGGTGTCACTGCGGGGTCCGGGCTGTCACTGTGGGGCAGGGTTGTCACTGCGGGGCAGGGCTGTCACTGCGGGGCCGGGGTGTCACTGCGGGCCGGGCTGCGCACGGGGTGGGATCAGGGCTGTGCCTGCGTTGAGTAACGTCTCTGGCAGGGAGCAGCGAGTTTGGGAAGTGTGTAATGGAGCCTCGGGGGATGCCTGGGGGAGAGAGGAACAGCCGGACCACCCAGGCACTGCCCGCTGCCCCGCCAGCCCGGGGGACAGGGCTGCCACTGCCAGCAGGGTCACCCGCAGGCGGTGCCAAGGTGACCCCTCCGTGTCCCCGGGGCTGTCCCCACGGAGGGACAGCACATCTTTATCACATTTGAGGGCAGATTTCCATCACTGCAATCCTGAGCAGTGCAGTCAGAGAGCAGGAGGGGGCGGGCAGGGGCGGAGGCTGGGAGCTGGAATGGGCTGAGGTAGGACAGCATGGGAGGATGCTCCCAAAAAACCAACAGCAGGAGAAACCAACAAATCCAAGTGAGCCGAGGAACTCCACCCAGGAGAACCCGGGAGCAGGGCTGGTGTGCGCCCAGGGCAGCCCCTCCCACGGGTGGGCAGAGCTGGGGGGTCACACGAGCTGTCACAATCCCATCCCCATCCCTGCCAGCTCCTGGGCATGGCCTGGCACCTCCATCCCCCTTCCCAGGGAGCCGAGGGGCTGCTGCAGCTGAGCCCCTTCTCGGTGCCGGTTTGCTCAGAGCAGCGTAAATAAAGCGGCTTTTGGCCCGCGGCCGGGGCGGTTCAGCGCTGAGCTCACTCCTGTGCCGGCCCCGCCCGGCGCTGCTGCAGCGGCAGCAGCGAGCGAGGGCTGGAGGTGCCCAGAGCTCGGGGACAGGGCAGGAAAAAGGTTCGGGGCTGAGGATGAGGTTGGTCCACTGCAACCTCAAATTCCCAAAAAGGTGCAGGGGATGCTGGTGGCCTGTCTCAGAGGGATGGATGAAGGGAATGGCTCCCAAGATCCCAAAGGAGCCCCCCCAAGTGCTAACCAGGGCAGGGATGCAGGTTCAGGACAAGCAAAAAGAGGTTTTGTCTGTTTGTGGTCGCTCTGTGACAGGCTGGGGTCCAGGTCCTGTGCTTGTCCCGCAGTGAGGGCCGGAGGGAGCTCAGGGCAGAGGTTTCCAGCAGGATGAGCTCTCTGCACTCATGGAAACAGCCCTGGCTCGAACAGCCCCTGCCCTGGGAGAGCCCAGCCCTGCTCAGGAGGTGTCAGCGCCCCCGGCCCACCCTGGCACACCCTGTGCTGCCCCAGGGATCAGCCTGGAGCTGCCCAGGCAGCCTGGGGGCACCAGGAGCTGATGCCAGGGGGTTCCCCAGCCCAATGAACAGAGCAGTCCAGTGCTGAGGAAACACACCCAGCCCTGAGGAGGATTCCAGGAGCTCCCACTGCTTCAAACATTCCTGGAAATGAATAATCCCTTCCTCTGGGAGCCCCCTGCCCTGGGACGAGCCTGGCTCTGGAAAAAGCAGAATGAGGACAAGCGGAGCCAGCACAGCTCCAGGCCAGGCTCTGACAGGACCGGGAGCCAAAGCCACTCGTGGTGTGACATGAATCTGGCCAGGCCTGGACAGGCTCTGTGTCACTTCCACCAAATCCCTGTCCCTGCACTCGGAGTGGCCTGCACCATCCTCCTCCCCGGGGCTGGGCTCCTGTCTCCAGATGCCTTTGGGAGGTGAAGGGGAATTGGGACCATTTGCAGGATTTATTGTTTACAGCCAGAGGTGCTCATTCTATGAGGGATGCACAGGGAAATGCCTGTGGAGCCACCTCCGAGTCATTCCTTCCCCAGGATCACATCCCAGAGATCTCACCACAGCCCCCAAAAATCCCTTTTCATCCAGCATGACACACATTTCTGTTCCTCTGCCTGGTTAAGAGATCCTCAGGGCTGGGTTGAGCTTCTGGAGGGGTTTCCTGGGATTCTGGAGCAGGATTGCCCAGCTCCAGCAGTCTTTCCTTGCAGGGGAGGCTGAGCTGGGGGCACAGAGCTGCCCTGGCTCCCCAGCCCTCTCCGGGCTGCCCCAGCTCCCGGAGTGTGTGGGATGCACAGGAAAGCCCAGCACGCCGGGGAAGGGCAGAGGGCAGCTCTTGCAGGGGCAGGACGAGATAAGAACATCTCCGGGAAATCGGAGTCACGCTGGCGTTCCGAGGGGTGGGAGCGCTGGGAACGCTGTCCCAGAGTGCTCGGACTGCCCCAGCCTCTCCCGACCCAGCCAGACAGCCCCAGCACCGCCGGCGCACGGGGGAAGGCAGGGATGGCTTTTCCTGCCAGGGAGCAGCAGGACCTCAGCACAGCCAGGGCCACTGCCTGCCTCCTCCCTGTGCTGCTGTGCCTCCTGATTGCCTCTAGGAATTCACCCCTTCATTCCCTGTAGGAATTCACTCCTGCATTCCCTGTAGGAATTCACTCCTGCATTCCCTGTAGGAATTCACCCCTTCATTCCCTGTAGGAATTCACCCCTTCATTCCCTGTAGGAATTCACCCCTCCATTCCCATGCCAGTCCCTGTCCCCATTCCCAGCCTGGGCCTGTTCCTGGGGCAGGGAGGTGCCACTCTGGGGCTCCCCAGCCTATCTCAGCAATGCCAAGTGCAGAGGATGGGTCAGGAGAGGTTTTTTGGGGGATCAGACATAGCCCTGGCACCCCCTGGCAGGGGCAGGGAGCTTTGTCACCCTCTTGGCGTGGCCTCACTGCCCCCACTCATGGTGACATGGGCCTCGTGTCCCCCTTGTGTGTGAGGACGGAGCCTGGCCTCTCTCCCCTCTTTTGGGAAGCACCAGGATGATGCTCCTGCTCCGTGCCTTTTGTATTGGTCCCCCAGAGAGAACCCACAGTGTCCCCCCCGCGTGGAGCTGCACACCCAGCCAGGGGTTCCCCGGGATCCCAGCCCAGGGAGCAGATGCTGAACCTCTCCTGGGAAGTCCCTTTATTTATGGGTTATCTGCACCTTTGTGTTGGTGGGAAGGAGAGGGGCACTGAGGAGACACCGAGCACCAACTCCAGTAAATAAATATTAAAAGTCATTTCTATCCTGTTCTGAGAGAAACAGGCTCTTTGGGGGTGGTTTGTCACACCTGGAGCCAGACACACCAAACCTCCTGCTGAGAGCTCCTGGGACACTGTGATTCCCTGGGTTTGGGAATCCTGAGGGCTGCCCCATGGTCTTAAAATGGGGTGGATTTGACTTCACCAGTGTGGGGTTGGTTTGAACAAATTATTAAAAGTTAAACCAGTTAATTGGAACCTTCTCTGGTTGTGGGTGACTGACAGTGTTCAGCTACCAGCAAATCCAGGTCATGAATGGCAATGGACTGCAGTGAATTCCATATCTCACAGCGTGCAGGCAGTGCTTGGATCCGTGTCCGTGCTTTAAATTCCCTCCAGACAGCGAGGCCGTCACCATTTCCCCTCGCAGCTGCTGAGCCCTGCAGACTTCCAAGGTTCCAGCCCTTGAGTTGTGCTCATTTTTTATCCCTTTCCTTGAAGGCCCTGACACATCCCCGGGATCCGGCGGCTCCCGGCTGGGCGTTGCTAAATCACATTTGAGGAAAACAGCTCAGAGCGTCCCACACATGGACCCAGCGCCTGCCAGGGCTGCCAGCAGCAGCCAGATCTGGGCTTTTTCTTCGGAATGACACAGGAAAGACGGAATGTCTCCCCTCCGACCCCGGCAAGGGTCACACAGATGGCTTCCAGCCCCAGCAGAGCTTTAGGACACGGGATAATTCCCAGGCACGTGAGCTCTGCTGCTTCCTCTTGTGTAACTACAGGATTTTTGCAGCTGGAAGTCAGAGGTCCCGCGGCTCAAACCATGAGAGCAGAGCCGAGAGCTTTGCCAGGAGGGGCCAGGGCTGGAATTTCCTCCTGGTACATGTTTAGAGCAGGAGAGACCTGAGCTGTGGGTTCACATCTGGGGCTGTGGATGCTCCTGGGGAGGAGAGTGCTCAGGAGGCAGAGCTGGGAGTTATTCCCTGAGGGAATTTCAAGGCTCCTGCTGCTTCCACACCTTGGGGTGTTGTTGAGCCTAAGTAAAGCGGGCACTGAAGTTCAAAAATCCATGTAATCCATCCCAAATCCACAGGCAATCCCATGACCCAGCCACAGGCCTTCCCCTCCCACCTGGCAAAGGCCATCCCAGAGCAGGGAAATCTGCATTTCCAGGGAAATCTGCCTTCCCTCAACCAGATTGCACAGGTCAAGGTGGAGCCAGGCAGCCACAGCCAAACCCTGCAGGATCCTCAAGCTTGTGTGTGGATCAGCCAGGGATCAGCCCAGGGCTCAGCCCGTTTCCACCTGCTCCCATTTGTCATTCCCTGCCTGGACTTCCTCTCTTTTTGCAGAAATCCTTGCAGGATGACAGCTCTTCCTACAAATGCCTGCATTTGCTTGCAGCCTTGGATGCAGATGGAAAATCCTCTTTTGGCCATCTGGACATTTCCACCTGCGGGCCTGGGCCGGATCCTTTCCTAGGGAGCATTTATTAAATCACAGTTTATTCCCTGCAGTCGGGGCGGGCCCGAGGGCCGTTTGAGGAGCCAGCCCAGGCAGGCGGCCCCACACACACAGAGCTGGCAGCAAATCCACTTTTTACTGCCTTTTTCCAGCTGCAGCGGTTGCTCCCACCGCCTGCAACACCAGAGCAGTGAATCATGTTCCCGTTATATCCCCGCACATCCCCGCCCGGCCCCAGCGCTGGCTTTGCTGCTGTGCCCCTCTTTGTCACCCCTCCGAGGCCAGGCAGGCGACACAGGGGAGGTGACACAGCCTGCCACGCCCGCAGGTGGCTCTGGCGCTCCTCAGGGCACAGGATTGATCCCGGGAGGTGTTTCCAGCCCGTCCTGAAAGCTTTCCCCGCTCCGTTTTAAAATGATTATTTATTTAATTGTTCTTTAAACAGAAGCGTAAGGGCTCCCTCTGCTGCCGTGCGGCGTGGAGAGGGGAGGGATGGGGTGGGAGAGGATGGACCAGAGCCCGGGCGGAGGCTGGAGGCACCCAGGGCAGGGCCAGCCCAGCTGTGCGGCTCCAGATGTTCGCTGTTGCTGCCCTCAGACAGCAGGGCCCGAGCAGAGGAGGTTTTGTCCAGGGGCTGGCTGGGTTTGGAGTTTGGTGTCCCCTAAAGGCTGCCCAGCTGCTCACAGCCCAGGGGACGGTGTCCTCCCCGTCCTGCTGCAAACAGCGGGGGAAATCCCGCAGGGATGTTGCAGATGTGCGTTTCTCTCCAGATGTGCTGAGGGTTTGGAGTTCCCCATGTGCAGCAGAGCTTGGGGGGCTCAGTGTGATTCCCACGTGTGGCTGGGGGCGCCTGATGAAGGCTCCACACCCCGCAGCTCCAACTTGCACCCAGCCCTGGCCCCTCTCCTGCCCCAGCCCCGGCTGAGCCCCCAAATCTGCTCTGGGGTCAGGGATGGAGCAGGATCCAGGCAGAGTCCCTGTCCCCAGCTCCATCCCGGCCAGTCCTGGTTAAACCAAACTCCTGGGCACAACCCTGCAAATTAAAACAGGAGAAACCAAGGGCTCACAAAAGGTGGGGGAGTAGCTTTTTCCTCATCAAATGAAGTTTTAGGTGACGGTTTGGATCTCTGTCCACAGGTGGCACCTCCAGTGGGCTCTCAGGGGCTGGGGAGGAGGTGTGGAAGTTCCCAGGACCAGAGGTGACAGAAATTCCTTCTACAACAGAGTCTGGATGTGAGGGAGGGCTCCAACAAGAAGAAAATGTAATGTTTATGTGCATGGATTTAGAATGCTAGGTAAGTTTAAAATAATATATTATAATAACTTTAATATAATTTAATTTTTAATAATTATGTGTTAGTAAAGGTTATGCATTTATGTTTATTTTTATAATTATGTGTTAGTAAAGGAATTAATTGTTTGATTTTGAAGGATAGTATGTTTAATATTGTTGATGTTTGTTAATATATTGATTATATATAATCAATATTATTGATTGTAGTGGGTGCGGTATTGGTTTGTTTATTTAGTTAATATTCAATTTGATTTAATTGTGAATCAATTTGTTTTGACATGTGAAGCAATGTGCTTTGAGAATTCTGTACAAATCCATTTCCCACAGAGGTGAGGGGCCAGGTGACAAGCACAGAAGGTTCCCTGGGGCAGAAGTGACACAACCCATGGAACATCCAGCCATAAACCCATAAAGCAGGGCCGGAGCCAGGAGAGTGCCCTCAGAGGAGAGGGTGAGTCAGAGCCGAGCCCTCCCCTGCTCAGGAATCCCGGCAGCAGCAGCAGCAGGGAGCGTGGCCGTGGAGTGGCAGAAAAGCTGAATGACTCACGGTTGGTTACTATGGAGTTGTTTACACAGGGCTTTGGGATCGAAAAAAAAAAAAAAAAAAAAAAAAAAAAAAGGAGGAAAAAAGCTACAGAGCTCACCCAAAATGAGCTAAATGGAAGGAGGTTGGTGACACAGAGAGGGATAACTCCGGAATGACTCCACAGGCCCAGGAAGTTTCCAGGAGGAGCCCGGAGGGTGAACTCAGGGCTTAATTAATCCCCAGACTGATGCTCCTCCCGGTGCCGGATGGGTGGGACGTGGCAAGGGTGATCCTGGTGGTTTTTAAGGATTCTTGGAGGAATGTGAGGAACAAGAGAGCAGAAAGTCCAACTCTGACGTGGAGCAAATTTGGGACTCCTACAGACCAGGGTTCACAGAGGAATCAGCTGGAGAACCTCAGCGTGGCTTTGGCAAATATTCTGGGAAAGATTAAAGCTCCTGGCAATGTGCAGCAATGGGGGACGGGCTGATGTGGCATTAACAGCCATTAATTGGGTAATTGACAAATTAATCGTTGAGGGAAGGAAATCCATAAAAAGGATTGGAATAAAACAGAAGCATGGGAGTTTCTGTCCCCAGGGCAGGTCACCAGAGGGGTTCCCCAGGAACACACATCAGTTCAAACAATACCCACATGGAATTCATTGCCACGGGAGGGTTTCCACGCCGGTAATTCCTGCGCCAGCTCCAGCCCTGTCAGAGCTGGAGGTGCAGACACAGCCTTGGGCTCCTGCTCAGGCTGCCACAGGCTGCTGAGGGGCACCATCATTTTCCATCAGCCACTCCTCAGCAGCAGCACAAAACAGGCTCAGAAAGGGGAGTTTGGGTCAGGGGCACCTTTGGCATGAGCACAGGGGCCATCCCCGTATCAGCAGACTCAGTGTTGGGAGGGCAGTGATGAATTCAGGACCTGACATGACCTCAGCTGCAGCTCCAGGGCTTTGCTTCCCGGCCTTTAAATCCTGTGTCTTCCTTCTGCTCTTGAAACACCCCTTAGGAAAGCAGGATGCTCTCCTTCCCAGGCTGCAGGAGAGGCAAGGCCAGCCATCCTCCCCCAGCTCTGGATTTCACCTGTGCCCTCTGAGCACCCCCAGGCTGTGGCCAGAAGGGATTTTCTGCAGGCTCCCAGTGCCCAGATCCGGCTGCCAGCAGCACGGAGGGGAGGGAATGGGGAAAAACTGCCCGGGGAGGCCTTTGGGGTTGGAATGTCCCAAAGCACCCCAGGAATGTTAAAGCACAGGGCCAGAGCAAGCACTGCCCCAAAAGGTGCCTAAATCCAGCCCCTTCCCGGGGGATCCAGCACTGCACAGGGGCAGGGAGGGGACAGGTCCCTACTGTCACCAAACAGCGACAGCAGGGATGGGTGTGAGACCCCAGGCAGCCAGAGTGCCCCAGCTGGGCTACCCCAGCTCCTCCCCTGCTGGCCCCAACTCCAAGGACCCCAAGCAGGGCTGTGAAATGAGGATAATCCCAAGGCCACCTTCCAGCTGTGCTGGCACCATCCCAGCCATGTTTCATTATTGCAGAGTAAAGAGTATTTTTATTACTATTACTATTATTATTATTATTATTATTATTATTATTATTATTATTACTCCTGGAGTATTTCTGCTCTGTAAAGTGTCCAAGTTCAGCCCCACCCAGGCCTGAGGAGGGGCCAGCATTACCCAGCTGACGCTCAAAGAGCTGGCTCAGTGTGGAGTCCCGGGGCTGGTGGAAAAAAGCACATTCAGAGAATTTCTCTGCTCTGAGGCAACTCCCACTTCCTGCTCCCCAGGAAACCCCAGCACACAGCGAGTGAGAACCAAACCAGACTCACACCCAAGCCAGCTGCAGCAGAGATAAGAAATTTGGTTCAGATCCATGACAGAATTGCAATAAACTGCCAGTTTCTCCGAAGCCAAAAGCCTGAATGTTTGCCAAGAACTAAAAATAACCCATAGAAGGCTCTATTTAAAGTCACCTACTAAGAAATGCCTCTGTCCTTGGTTAAATAAACTGCAACTTCCAGAAAAGCCCTGTTTTCCAGGAGTCTGGGGGGAGCTGTGGCAGCAGGTGAAAAAACATGAAGTCCAAACCTTTTAACACATTTCAGAAGCAGCAGCTCGTGGCTGGAGCTGTGCCAGCCCTTCAGGCCAGCAGTGACAGGGGCTGCCTGGGCTGGGGCAGAAAGATTCCCACTCCTCCCTGCAGGACCTGCCCACACCCATGTGGCTGCTGAAGGGTCTTTACCTCAGGGTTTGACTGAATTCGGGCTCTTTTCATTGATTCCCTGGAAATAACTGATCCCTTCCATGTAAACAGGGACTGCAGTTCCTCTGGTGGGGGCACTGAGCAGGGGCTGGCACCAAGGAGAGACAGGACTTCAGCTCTGCATGGGGACAGCTCCAGCAGCTCGGGCAGTGCCTGCCCAGGGCAAATTGCAGAGCCCTGGGTGACAGGAACCATGCCAGAGCTGGAGGAACAGTCCTGTTTAAATGGACACTAAACTCCTGCTAAAGGTGCCTGACAAGGACATGGGGCAGAAATGAAGCTGAGCCATGAACCACAGAAGGGAACATCTGGGCTGGTTTAACAAAGCAGTATTTTAATTTCAGTATTTTATAAATAGGCATTTACAAAAGGAAGGTATCAATCCAAAGAGTTAAACAAATGTACAGCTGCCAGTACTGCAGAGCACAGGGACAGGAACCAGGTTAATGCAACCCCACAATCCCCAGCACCCAGGAGGCAAAACCAAACCACTTTCCTCATTCCCAACTCCTCACCCAGAACGTTCAGCACTGCTGCTGTGGGAGCACAAGGTCCAGGGGCAGAACCCCAGGAGAACACAGCACTGCCACCCCACTGAGCACTGTGCCAGGCCCCACACAGGCCTTTCCCCAGCCCAGACACCTTGGGGAGCTCAGGGACAGCCCAGAGCAGGGACTGCAGGAGGTGACACTCTGCCAGTGCCACCCCTGTGCCAGGGAGCTGCTGGGCACATCCCCACACCCTCCTGGCCTGAGAACAGCCCCAGAGTCCCCTCCAGCACACCCCACGGCCCCAGAGTCCCCTCCAGCACACCCCACGGCCCCAGTGTCCCCTCCAGGACACCCCACGGCCCCAGTGTCCCCTCCAGCACACCCCATGGCCCCAGTGTCCCCTCCAGGACACGCTCAGCCTCCAGCCTCAGTGTGACAGGCCAGGCAGACAAGGGCTGCTCTCCCAGCCCCTTGCTGCCATGGGGCTCCAGCTTTCCCTGGAAGCTGCTTCTGCTCTCGCCACTGTCTCAGACAGGCCCAGGCCTGCAGGGATTCCCACAGATCAGAGTTTAGGATGTTTCCCAGGTCTGTGAACGTTTCAGAAAGCCAGGGGCTGCTCACAGGCCATTGTCTGCAGCTGCCATCAGACTGCAGGGACCTTCCCAGCAGCTCCATTTCCTTCAGATGCCCCTGACTGCAAGCACCCAGCACCATTCCAGGCACACAGTGAGGGATGCAGGGCCAAAAGTCACTCCCTGAACTGTAACAGAAGCAGCAACAACCTCCAAGAGCAAAACCTGTCCACAACTGAAAGCACCCAGGCACCAAGTGCTGAAGGAGCAGGAGAGTTCTCAAGGCTCAGCTTGTACATGGCTCTTCTGAAGAATCTCCAGCAATTTTCTCTTAACTCATCCAGTAGTTCTAAACCTGTGAAACCCATTCAGGCTATCTTCTAATTTAAAGTTCAAGCAAATTAATTCTTGTTAATCAAACTAAAGAGAGGACCTAAACACAAACTGCTAGTGGAAAACGGAATATAAGTTGCCAGGAGTGTTAACCTCAAGTCTTGCACAATTTATTTACTTCTTTTGATTCACACCTCGTGTGCAGCTCCCAAATTGGTCAGAGCAACCTTTCCTGTGGGTCACTGCTGGGAATGCAGCCTGCCTGGAGGCTCCCACCACACTCAGGATGCTGTCTTGCTCCTCTGTAGCCATGGTCCTGCAGGAGGCAAGGTCAAAGAGGGCAGGAGAACTCTGTCAGTCACTGCTGGCATTTTGGGGCAAAGTATTCATTTCTGCCAGAGGCTGAGACTGGCCTGGGCACCTGGGTAAGCCTTGCCAGGGCACAAGAATTCTGGGGCAAACCAAGAAGGGGATGGGCCCAGCACAGAGTGCCAAGAAAGGCCCATCAGTGTTTGAGCTCCCGATCACACTAATGGCAGAAATTCCAGCCAATATTTGTGAACCCGTGGCAGCCAAAACACCTCTGCAGAGTCCTCAACCTGGCCAGAAGAAGCAGCCCAGCAGCAGTGACGTGGCACTGCTGGAACACTCGTTCCCTTCCCTGGAGGGAGAGAGCCCAGAGCTGGGGGAGAACAGGAGCTGCTGGGAAGAGCTGGGTGAAAGTGGGACAGAACACAGGGGGCAGTGGCAGCCCTTTCAGCCAGGGTCATTCCACCACACCACTCCTGCCCCAGTCATTCCCACGGCAGCTCTCCATGGCACCAGCCAGTACTACCACTGCACATGGGGCTGGATGGCAGCAATTAGCTCTGTGCCTTAATTAACGGGGCTCAGGTTCCCAGGGCAGCAGCGTGGGGAGGGCCCCACTGCACAGCTCAAAACACCCACTCTTTTCTGTACACCACTCTTGTTTTCCCCAGGATCCCCAGGCCCTGGGCACTCACCTGCCTCAGGAACTGCTTCCCCAGGTAGCTGGTTGCCATGCTGGTCAGGTTCTTCCTGCTGCCAACTTTACACCTGATGTAGCCGTAGAGGTTGGCTCCCTGCAGCACCACCCCCATCATCACCACTGCCTGTGAAGGGACAAAACGTCAGCTGCTGTCCCCCCTGTGCCCCGGGCAGGGCCAGGCCACGGGGGGCTCAGCCAGGGCACTCACCAACCACTCACTTTGAAGGAGAAGAGAGCACTGAAGGCAAAGATCACCCAGATCATGGGGCAGGTGATCAGACCTAGCCAGAAAATTCGGGACTCTGCCTCGGATGAGGTTTTACCCCCTTGTGCTGACACCTGGGAACAGAAAGGAAATGGAAAGGATCAGGCTGCTCCATCCTACAGATCCCATGTCCTTGAAAGCAGGGCAGAATCCCCACACTGGGATTTCCCTCCACACAGCAGCACTGGGTGCTTTCAAGACTTAATTTCTACACCACACAAAGACATCTCTGCAACAGAAAGGGTTTCCATTTAAGGGAATCTTCACAATTTTCTATCAGAATCACTGGAGGCAGCAGCATCAAAACCTCTTGGGATGCTTGGGGCTAGAAGGGTAAGTTTGGGGAAATGACATTTCCTGCATGGTTCAGTTACAAAAGCTTAGAAACAGCCAAAGGAGATGTTTCCTACCTCCAAAAAACACACTTGCATTACTTACACGAAGCCAGATCATTATATCACGAGAATTTTTTAATAACTCAGTAATCAAAAAGCTCATCCAGCAGCCATCACAAAACGAGGTCATAGACCTGGGGCTCCAAGTTAAAGGCTCCCTGTGCAATCTCTCCTGACAAGCAGAACCTCCAGTTATCAGGGCTCCACGAGGCAGACACAAGTACAATTAGAACAGAACCATTACCTTCCTGGCTTCAAACACCCAGTGACTTCTGCCATCATCATCCACCTGGTTCCACCAGCGCAGGCCAACCATGAGCCGCCCTGTGACATTCTGGAGAGAGAGCAGAACCCGTGAGCTCCATGCCTTCTGCCAAAGAGACCTGCTGCCAAGGCTCACTGCCTGGGCTGCTGCTTTCCACAGTGCCCCTCTGCCTCACATCTGGGAGAGCAAGATCCACAACAATCCCATTTCTCAGGGATCCAGCACAAGGGGCAGATCTGTGGGGGTTCTGAGCTGATAACAAAGCCTGTGCTGCCCCAAAAGTGGAGCCTAATAAATGTTCTCCACTTGACTTTCAAAAGGAACCGAGTACACAGAGATGTCAGAGTTTATTTCACAACACTCTGCAATCCACCACAGTACCTGAGGGTGTTTTGGGGTATCACCTTTGTAGGAGAGACACCAAATAAATGACTTTTTAGAGGTGTGAATATCACTGTCAGTTATTTTTACACTGCAAGGCAAGATAAGAGAGAGCACAAAGGGAACTCACCTTTACAGCCCAGAAGTCACAGGACAGCAGGAGGATGATGGTCACCATGCAGGCAATGAAGCTGCTGGTTAGAAGCTCACAGAGCAGGTAAACAACGATGGCACTGACTCGGAAGAATAAGTGGAAAAACGATGCCACTGGGTGTCTGGAATGAGGACAGGACAGTCACAGCCCCTACTGACAAGTGACATGGCCAAGGGATCTCCCAGCAATGCACAGGATGAGGGGCAGCATCGTAAATGAACCCAGCCACGGGAAATATGGGAAATAACTGCCATAGTTAGCTGACAACGAAGAGAGACGCTCCAGAAAACTCCCTCTGTCACCACTGACCTGATTTTGACTTTTTGGATCTTCTGGAGACATCATCATCTGCATCAAAGAGAGACACATCTTCAATGTCATCACTGCTGTCTGAGGTGGAGAGCAAGGGAAAGAGTTACAGCGAAAAATGAATCAGGTGTGAGAGAAGTCACTCTATGTGAAGCCACCTCTATAGGCAGTGGTGGAGAGTGACCCCAGAGATGTGTGTTCCCGGAGCGCCTGGCCAGGCTGTGGGCACGGACGGGCCTGTGGCGGCAGAAGCGCCTCTGTGCCCTGCAGTTCCGCCCGGGCCTGCGGGAAGGGGCCCCGGCTCCCAGCCCGATCCTATAATCCACCCTAGGCCCCTGCCTCCGGCCCGGTGCCGATCCCGGTCCTCTGTCCCTATGTCCAAGCCCCTGATCCCAGCCCGAGGTCCGAACGCCGCTCCCGATCCCAGTCCTCTGTCCCATGTCCAAACCCCCGATCCTGGTCCTGATCCCGATCCCTGTCCCGATCCCGATCCCGATCCCTGTCCCGATCCCGATCCCTGTCCCGATCCCGATCCCGATCCCGATCCCTGTCCCGATCCCGATCCCGGTCCCGATCCCGATCCCGGTCCCGATCCCGATCCCAATCCCGATCCCGATCCCGATCCCGATCCCGATCCCGATCCCGGTCCCGTACCATGGTCGGAGGCGCCACTTCCGGCTCTCCGCGCGGGTCACGGCCGCGGACCAATCGCGACTCGCTCCGTTCCATCATCCCGCCCACTCCTCCCTGCGTCACTGCAGCGGACCAATCACGGCGCGATCCATGACCCCGCTCGGCAGCGACGTGGCCGGGGCCGCGCGCCCCTCGCGTAACGGCCCTGAGGGGACGGGGGCATCTAGAGAACCGGCACCGCCTGAGGGAACGGGGGATCCAGAGAACCGGCACCGCCTGAGGGAGCGGGGGATCCCGGGGATCCAGAGAACCGGCATCCTGCCTGAGGAACGGGGGATCCGGGGGATCCAGGGAACCGGCACCGCCTGAGGGAACGGGGATCCTGGGGATCCAGAGGAACCGGCACCGCCTGAGTGAACTGGGGATCCGGGGGATCCAGAGAACCGGCACGCCTGAGGGGAACGGGGGATCCGGGGGATCCAGAGAACCGGCACCGCCTGAGGGAACGGGGATCCGGGGGATCTCAGAGAACCGCACCGCCTGAGGGAACGGGGGATCCAGGGGATCCAGGGGAACCGCACCGCCTGAGGGAACGGGGGATCCGGGGGATCCAGAGAAACCGGCAACCGCCTGAGGGAACGGTGGATCCAGGGGATCCCAGGGAACCAGCAACCGCCTGAGGGAGCGGGGGGGAAGTCCCAGTGGGATTCCAGGGGAACCGGCACCCGCTGAGGGAACGGGGGGATCCCGGGGATCCCAGGGAACCGGCACCGCCTGAGGGAACGGGGGATCCAGGGGATCCCAGGGAACCGGCACCGCCCAGGAACCGGCACCCGCCTGAGGGAACGGGGGGATCCCGGGGATCCCAGGGAACCGGCCCCGCTACATTTTCCCGTCAGTGTTAAGATCCGTGTCCCGCGGGGGCTGTGGGTCCCCGGCCGCAGCAGGGTGGGCCCATCCTCGTTCTTTGGGAGAAGCGCCGTCCTGTGGCGGAGAGTGACATTCCCGTTCCCGGGGCACCTCGCCGGTGACAGTCCCGTTCCCGGGGCACCTCGCGGTGACAGTCCCGTTCCCGGGCACCTCGCGGTGAACATTCCCGTTCCCGGGGCACCTCGCGGTGACGTTCCCGTTCCCGGGGCACCTCGCGGTGACATTCCCGTTCCCGGGACAACCTCGCGGTGACATTCCCGTTCCCGGGGCACCTCGCGGTGACATTCCCGTTCCCGGGCCCTCGCGGTGACATTCCCGTTCCCGGGGCACCTCGCGGTGACAGTCCCCGTCCCGGGCACACACGTCCCCGCCGCTGCCGCTCCCCGCGGTTGTTCCTCACTGGCTGCATCCCCGGGTTTGCTAGTCGAAGGTGGGCGATGAATTAAACAAGCGACACTAAGCACAGCCCCACTGTGGCGACAGTTTCAGAGACTTCCATTTCAAAGCAGAACTGCTGCTGAAAAACGCCTTGATGTGACCTTGGGCAGAATTGGCCTGTCTCAAACTCTGGGGGACAGATTTTTGGTACACCAGCCAGATACTCGATGCTCCATAAATAGTTTTTTTTCAAATGCTAGAAAGGTTTGAGTTTTTTCCTTTTTTTATTATTCTCACAGGGTTAGCCCATCCTGAGCTGTGTTGGTGTCGAACTGTGCCTTGTCGGTAACTACAGCAGGTTTAGGGAGTTAAATCCAGCTCAGTCCATTCACTGCCTTGAGAAATGGCTGCATATACCAACAGTATTTCTTTGGAAGACTTACAGTGGGCATGTGTTTTACCCTTAATGAGTATACTTAACATACCAAATATACTTAAATATATATAAATGGATATATCTGTATTTTTTGCTTAAAGCCACATGGCAGACTCAGGTGGACTCCAGAATCCCAGGTCCTGGCTGTTGGTTGGACTCAGGGATCATCTCAGATAAATGTGGTCATGCCCAAGTTCTGGAGCGGTGTTTTCCTCGTCCCCAGTAAAAGAATCCACAGGTAGGCCTCCTAATTTTCTCAGCCACGGCTTTCCTTTTGGCTCTTTCTTATCTTCCGCGGGCTTTGCCTGCTGTGCCTGATGCTGAGCTGCTGCAGCTGCCGCCTGCACCTCCTGCTCTGCTGTCAGGAGCCTGAACCCACTGTCCCTGCGGGAGCTGGAGGGACAGAAGGGATTTGTTCTCCTGGGAGCTCCAGTGCTCTGTGCAGCCACACCAGGTGTTGGTTGGACCAGCTCCAAAGAGGCTGAGATTGTGCAGAGATCGATGAGCTGCTGCCCATCTTTGGGGCCAGCAGTGTCTTTCCCATGGCCACCGAGAGCTTTCCTTTCCCCCAGCGCAGCCACGAAACTCGGGACGTACAAGACAGGGAGCGGGGATGGAGGATTTCACAGCGGGGCCATGCGAGAGTTCTTCAGCCTGAGCCGCAGCGTTTTGGTTTCAAAGGGAGTGGAGATGGTTGTCATGGTGACGGGAGTGGCTGTGCAGCCTGGCCCGCTGGAGCCGGGCTGCCTGCTGCTGCTGCTGCAGGGGCCTGCTGGACAGCAGCGCCTTCCTGGGGCACTGCTGCTGCTGCTGTGCTGCTCCCCTGGCTCTGACAGAGAGCTCGGGGCTGGGGCTGCCTGGGGCTGGCCTGCAGGAGCCCTGCAGGGCGCTGATTGTTAGGAGAAACTTGTCAGGGGACATGGGACGGCTTGGGTCTGTGTGGGGCAGCTCGTACTCCACAGTGGCTTCTGGCTCCTCAGGTGCAGGGGCAGCAGGGCCCTGTTCAGCTTCATCACCTGTAGCCAAAAAAAAAGGAACGTATTTGGGGTTGGGAGGTTTTCCCACACAGAGTGTAGAATCAGAGAATCACAGAATAAGCTGAGTTGGAAGGAAACCAGAGGATCACCCGTGCAGCTCCTGTCCCTGCACAGACCTCCAACATCCCACCCTGTGCATCCCTGGCAGTGCTTTCCAAAGGTTCCTGGAGCCCTGGGGCTGTGCCCATTCCCTGGGGAGCCTGGGCAGTGCCAGCACTCTAGGGGAAGAACCTTGCCCTAAATCCAGCCCCAGCCATTCCCTGGGTTCTGTCTTTTGCCAAGCGGAGCAGCATCAGTTGGCATCTGCTGGCCTGAAAAGCAGGAACCTTTTTCTAGCCCATCAGTTTATCTGCAGTATTCAGTTTGCGGAGCTGGCGGAGTTGTCATCACACTGTGTTGAACAGCTCTGACTAAAACAAAATAACATCACTGGGTTACAATTGAAAAGGTGCCTGTTTCTGTGCAGTTGCCTTTCCCAGTGATGGCAGATTCTGAATGTAGGTGTTCTCTCACTTTCTGGCTGTTTGTAATGAATAATTCAAGCCCTGAGTCAGCAGCGAGTTTCCAAGCCCACCAGCTGTGTGAATATGAATACTACTACTGATTTCTGTCTTACTCAGTTGGAAAATGACAGTGCCTGTCTTGAAAAAATGTGTTGAATTTACACCAAAGCCTTGTAAAAAGGCAGCGAGGTTTCACAGAAGCCTAGAAAATACAGAACCATTGAACTGGAGCAGCACATCTGCTCTTGACAACAGCAGAGAGTCTGAATATTGGCTGGGCTGAAGGCAGTGGCTGCTTGGTTTGTAACTGAGTTTAGAAAAGGCAGGAGAGCAGGGGCTCAGTGTGATACTTTTGGGTCTTCCACGGCTCTTTGGTGGCTGCTGAGGTCTGGGGGATTTGTCCTGAGCTTGCTGCTGCTCCACTCTGGAGCCCTCGCGCTTCCCCTTCTGCGGCTTCTTCTCTTTCTTCACCTCTCTGTCCGCAGGCAGGGAGTAGTCCCACACCACAGCCTCGAACTGGAGCAGCAGCAGTCTGCTGGGGGAGTTGGTCACCACCCTGGAGCACGGAGGGAAGAGCCATAAAAGCACAGGAGGAATCACAGACACCAGGTCCTGCCTGAGGGGCTCCTGTGCAACACAACCCCCAGGGCCTCAAACAGATCCCAGATCATCACCTCTCCTTGAAGGAGCAGCAGCAGTTAACCCTATCCATCACACACTGCACATCTTAACTCCTGCTCTCTGAGAGTCTCTGGGGCTCTTTTCATTCAGTTCCACCACAGAATTAATTAAAAATAATTAGGATGAAAATTTCTGGCAGTGGACAGAGCTAGATCAGAGCAGTGCTAAAGGCTGGAAGTACTTGACTAAATTTAACACCTTATTGTCAGGACTGAAGGGCTGTCCTGGTCTGGTTGGGGTGGAGTTAATTTCTCCATAGCTGCCCATTTATTGCTGTGTTTTAGAGCGTGGCCAGCCCAGCCATGAAACCACAGCAGTGTTTTACCCATTGCTTCCGCAAAAGCTGGGAGCCACCTTCAGTTAGAGGTGCAAAAGTGAATGAACCTGGAAGGATTTCTCATTATTTGCCTTTATAAAAGGCTGTAGGTCAGGGAACAGGTAGAGACTATCAGGTATTGGCTTGATTAACCTCCTAAAAATTTATGAATTCAGCTTTACAGTTGGGGCTGTATCTTCAGCTGTAGACAAACAGGAAATTGTACATTGCTGAAGAGACTAAAGCAATCTCTTCAGCCATTGTGAACTAAACCAGATTATTGAAGCATTTAATAAACAGCGGAGCCCTTTAAAAGTTATTTGTGAGAAGGAAAAACACACAATTCCTTAAATTTCCGTGTGATCCACCACATTTGGGTCAGAGCCTGCTGGCAGCTGCTGTCACCCACCTGTTTCCTGCACACAGAGAGCAGACACTGGGTCCCCACTGCTGCTGGGCTCCAGCACCTGCAGGCAGGCTCCAGTCAGGAAGCTGAAGATCCGAATGTGTCCATCAGCACAGCCACTGATGACTCTGAGGTACAGGAACTCCAGGGATAGCACTTCCCTGAAAACACACCAGTGGGGGTTGGCACTTCCGTGGTGCTTGTGCAAGGAGAAATGCTCCTGGAGGGGAGGCAGAGCTGTGGCTCCAGCAGCAGCCTGCACTGAGGAGCTGATGGGGACATTGCAAAGGTGTGACAGAGAAGTCTCAGGTCACTCCACGGCCAAACCAACAGCCCAGTGCATCCTTCCACTGGAAGGTGTCCCTGCCCTTGGCAGGGGGTTGGAATGAGGTGATCTTTAAGGTCCCTTCCAACCCAAACCGTTCTGGGATTCTGGGATTCCGTGCTCCCCATGGCAACCATATGGCCATGGCCATCTGCTGCATTTGAAATTTCAGATTTTTGTCCAGGAAATCAAAGTAAACCATATGATTCTCCAGTTTTCACGGTTCTAGATACAATTAAAGTTTGAGAGAATGGCCTAACATGCAGTTGGTCAGCATGAGACCTCTCTATTCCTGCCCAGGTGATGTGACACCTTGTGGCACACGGCGGGGGATCCTTGGAATATTGGGCTGTGCTCTGTCTTTAGTCATCCCTGGTTATGATAAAATGATGTGGGTTTGCATTTCAGGCTGTTCCAGGTCTTTACTGAAAATGCTGCTTTTGACCATGTGGTGCCTGACTGATCCTTTGAGATAAAGGCTGGTGAAAGTGGGGATATTTCAAATCCTCAGACTGGTAATTAAGGCATTTCCTGGTCATGTAAGGGGCACATTTCCTGTTGAACACAACTTGAAACACATCTTACTTGGGATGGAAGAAAGCTATCAGGCATCTCCTAAATTTTCCCACATGCTCCATCCCAGGGCATATCCATCAGTGCTCCCTGTGACGAGGTGCCACTGGTCAAAGGACAAGCAGAGAACTGGGCCTTGGTGCCTCTCTAATGTCTGCAAAGTAAAAGAAGAAGGTGCAGCACTGTCAGTAATGTGGATGTAAATCTGTCTGAGGTGTCCCATAGCTTTCAGGACACCAGCCTGATATGGTTTTACAGGGTGTTATTGCACGCTTATGGATAACTGTGTTTGTTTTGTAGTCACTGAAATGTTCTGGGCTTGGTGCTGCTGCTCCTGGCATGGAATAACATCCCTTTTCCATCTTTATTACATGTGATAAGGAGATGTCACTCCACCGAGGCCTTTGTGGTCTGTGGAATGTTGTCCCAGGAGGGAAGAGGGAGCTGCCCTGGCTGTGGGGGAAGAGGTTCAGCTGGAGCTGGGATATCTGAGGTATCTGGGCTGTCTCTCCATTTCTGCACTGGAAAAGAGCTTCCCTCCTCTCCCAGGTATGGACTGACACTGGGCCTGGACATCTGATCAGGGAATTCACAGACTCAGTGCTCCCACAGCTGCCCAGCTGCTTCAGCTCCAGAATCTGCTGCTGAGAGCAAGATTCCCATTTTGGGCTGACCCCTGGTGCCTCCAGCCCCAGTTACTGAAGCTCTCCCTTCATCTCCCCAGGTTCGGAAGGTTTCTGAGGGAGCAGAGATGAACAAGAGAGAGCAGTGAAGGGGGTGAAGCAAATCACACCTGGCCTTAAAACCAGCAGCTGGGTGCAAGTCAGTTTTTTAATTATCTGCAATTTCCTTGATTGGTTTAGGGTTTGGGGTTGTTGGGGGGATTATTTTCTTTTTAAGAAAGTATTCAGCAAATGCAAAAAACTATGACGAGCTAGCAGAGACTTGTGGCCATTTAGCACAGAATTATCCACCCAAGAGGAAACTCACCTTGATCAGAGCCCCTGTCTGAGCACTCCAGACCTTCACCAGCCCTCGGTGACCCCCACTGACCACGTGGGTCCCGTCCATCCTCACTGCCCACACGGGGCTGCTGTGCATCAGAGTCCTCAGACATTTCCCACTCTTCAAGCTCCACACTGCTGGGGCAAAAGGGAGGAGAATTAAAAATCCATCTGCCCCAAGGATGAGTTTTGGGAATACAACATGCATTAAAAAATACTGTTGGTTACAGTCACACCTTGTACCTGCAGCTCTCTGAGGAGCTGAGGGTTGCCTTAAAAAGCATAATTGCATGGCAAAAAAATTAAATGTGAAGTCCAGAAAAGCACATGTTTTTCACCTTTAATCTATAAGGAAACATCTGGCAAAGCTAAAGCTGATACCACACGCCCCAGGGTTGGGATGGAATTACAGCCATAAAACCATTAATTCTGAATCAAAGCAGAAATAATGAGAATTTAGTCCCTGACACAACCAGAGCTTGTGTGTGCATGTGTCCCTAGCTTAGGCTCTTGTGAAACACCTTCTGACTCACAGCCTTCCTTCCACCCCATCCCTGTGTCCCTCTCCCCCAGCTCCCTGCCCGTTTCCTGCAGAGATTCCCCTGGCTGGGAGCTCCCCGGGCTGCCCTCACCTTTCACCATGCCATCGCCAGCTCCCGACACAAAGTGCTCCTGGTGGGAGTGCAGGCAGGTGATTGTGGCGTAGTGACCCGAGAAGGTTCTCACACAGGCACCACTGTGAATATCCCAGCACCTGCAGAGCACCAACCCAAGGGAGGAGAAACCAGATGAATTTTAAGAGCTGATTCCATGATTATTTCCTATTTAATGTGCCCAGCTCTGCTCCCACACACCAGGTGAGAACCAGGAGCTGTTCCGCTGAGGTGTCGGAGAAATTGTAGTGATCAAGTCAGGCTCAGCATTGAGGTTCTACCCCTGTGGTTACCTTTCCCCTGTTTTCCAAGGGCTGGGTGTCCCAAGCTCCAGCTCACCTGATGCTGAGGTCCCAGCTGGTGGTGCTGAGCAGGATTCCCCTGTCCTCTCGGAGGCACAGAGCCCTGCAGGGCCCAGTGTGGCCGGGGAGCAGCAGGGGCACGTCCTGCCCTGCTGGCACCCCCAGCAGCCTCACCCTCCTGTGGGCAGCAGCCACCCAGTCCCCTCCGCTGTAGTGGGCTCTCCTCCTCCTGTCTGCCCTGCACAGAACCAGTGCCTGGGGTGAGCTTTGGCCAGCAGCCAGGCCTGGCTCAGCATTTCCCTGCGTTTAACTGAGCAGGGTGGGCAGCACTGCAGGGATGAATCCTTTGCAGGGCACCAGCACAGTCCCCAAATCTGCACGTCTCCCTTTGTATCAGGTGGGCAGAGGGCAAGGGCTCCTCCTGCCCCATATCCCATGGGATACACCTGGATCACTAACCCTTATTCCTCTAAAAACAGCTTATCTTGGTGTCTTTATTTAAAAATGGAGATTTCTTAACACTGACACGGAGGGACCCTTCTCCAGCCTCCAGGAGGATCATAGGGAATGGAACAGCTTTCCCAAAGCTGCTCTGGGGCCCACAGCTGGGCACTGCACTCACTGCTCCAGGAGACATGGGCTTGTAGGGGCCACAGAAGACATTCCTCTCTTCCAGCTCGATCTTGTCAGTTTTCAGTCCTGGTAGGCTTCGTGCAGGCTGAAATCCTCCATCTGATGGCAAGGAAACAAGGAAAAGCAACTCGGGGAGGCAGGAATGCAGTATTATTCCACAGTACTGAGCATATCAGCCCTAGGGAGGAGCCCAGCACAGACCCAGAGTGCCAGTGAGGAAAACCAGAGTGCAGCAAGACCCTGCTTATCCAGGACTGTTCCCAGGCCGTGTTCTGTGGCAGAATGGAAGCCCTGAGAGCTGCACCCTTTATTGTGTGGGAAGGAGGCCCCTGGCTCCAGGATTGTTCCATGACTGGGGACACATGGGGATGAGGCAGAAGTTTGGGAATGCCTCCCAAACTCCCTCCCATGTGGGAAGGTGCTGAGCAAGCCCTGGTTCCTAGGAGCTGCTCACCATGGCTCCATCCAAATGCAGGAGTGGGAAAGAACAGAGCAATTCCAAATTCCTTGTGCTGTCTGCCAAGGGCTGTCCTCTCCCCACCAAACACTGGCACGCAGCATCCATGGCAGGCAGAGCCTCCAACAAACCTTTGATTTACGTCTCTTCTTCTGCTCCTTCTCCTTCATTTCAATGGGCTCTCCTCGTTTAACTGGGGAACTTGCACATCGACTCTTTTAGCGTAGTTTGGGATGGGTTTTCTAGGACACAGCTCCTGGAATAAACCACAGAGGCCACAGCTGGGGCAGAGCCCAGGCAGGCTGGGGTGCTGCTCATCTCCTCAGGGTGCTGAGGCTCAGCTGCACACTTCTTGAGACCTGGCTTACATTTAGCACTTTATCTACCCAAGGTTTAACTTCTGGTGGAAAAGAATTGCTTTTTATTATTTTTTTCCAAACTCTAGTCTTAAGCTTTTAATAAGCAGCAAAAATCTGAGCTCGTCTCATCTTTGGCAGGCACTCAGCTGATTCAGAATCCAAACTCACTGGAATGAGAGGCTCTACAACACCTTGGTCAACACTCACGATTCATTTTTAGCCTGCAAAACCTCCCCTGAAGCCTTTTTGGAAGGCCAGCAGGGAGCTGAGTTTCTGTGCTCCCTTCACAGCCCACAGCAGCAGAGGCTCCAGACTCTCGGGGGAGGTTCCCTCGCTCCTCGCTGGTCTGTGGCAGGTGCTGCTGGCCAGGCCAGGCCTCTCCCAGGATTTCTGCATTCCCGAGTTCCAACCACGGCCCCCAGCTTCTCACAAAGGCACCTTGCATTTCCCTGCCCTGTGCGGAACAAGTGAGGCTCATTCCTGAGCTGCCCTGGGAGCTGCTGTGGCTCTGCCCAACCTACACTACCTCTGGAAATTTCCCTTGTGACCTAACTCTTCTTTATTGAAGCATGTTTGGATCCATTTTCAGAGTCACAGGCTCTCTAAAGGAGAGTAAAAGCCGTTCTCTGGTGCTCCCTTGTGACATGTGAAATGTCACCAGGCTTTGCTCTGCAGCTGGAGGTGGAGGGGCCACAGCAGAGGTGGGGGGCAGCCTCTGGTTCAGGAATTTCCATTTAACAGCCTGGGCAGCAGCAAAACCTCCCCTTTTTAAAACGCATGATGATGGCAGGAGCCCAGGAATCCCACCTTCAGGTGCAGGAGGTTCTTCTGTACAGTGCTGCGACACTCCTGGTCCTCCCGGAGCTGCCTGACCAGGAATTCCCAGTGGCCATTCACAGCAGAACACGCATCCAGGGATTTGTGATCCAAAAACCCTGGGGAGTTAAAGGGACAGCTTGGCTAATCCCCACTGGAGACCCTTCCTGACCCTTACGGGAAAGCAGTGGAAAATCAGAGCAGCTTTACCCAGGATGGACATGGAGAGCTGGAACGGCAGGACACGAGTAAAGTCCTTGGCTTGGCTGTCACCGGAGTGGGACTGCAGGGACACAGGGACCATGGTGGCATCGGCATCAGCTAAGGACAAAGGTGAGCTGTCCCCGGCATCGGGACACTCCCGGCAGGGCACTGTGTTCCGGGGCCAGGGCACTCAGTGTTCCGGGGCCAACAGCACCTTCTGGCGCTTGGTCACCTGGAAAACAGGGCACGTGCAGTCCTGGGAGTGCTCGGGTTTGGGTGCCATGGACGGCACCGATGCCCTGGAGCGGCTGGGTGCTCTCTAACTCTTTGGCTCTGTACTAGTGACAGGAAAAGGCTGGGAACGCTCCTGCTGTGCAGGACAGCTCGCGCCGGCGGGGCTGAGGGACAGGGTGACATCTCTACTCCCTCAGCCCTGCCCCGGGTAGCGGCCAGGGCTCGTCCCTTAGGGACACATCAGCGGATCGGGGCCGCGGGCCGGGGGGACACCGTGCAGCACTTTGCGCTTTGCACCCGCCGCCTCCAGCAGCCAGAGCACGGGGAGGTGACAGCCCAGGCTCCAAGGGGACACAGCAGGGCCATTCGTGGCGGGGACATCGCGCCGCTTTTCTGCGAACGGGGGAAAACCTCTCTGCCTTCGGCCGCTCGATTTTCAGCAGTGGCGTGTGTGTGCCACGAGCGGAGCTGTGACACTGCAGAAGGGAAGGAAGGGAGCCGCTCACCTGCCCGGGGCTCTCCTCTCCTCCCCTCCCCGCCACCGCCACCGCCACCGCCACGGCCGGCGACAGTTACCGTAATTCCAACCGCCGCCGTAATGCTGCTAAGAGCGGCGCCGGCGGCACTGCCCCTCCGCCAGCGGCGCCGGGGGATGTCGGGGCGATGTTTAGCGATGTCGGGGTGCCGGAGGATGTCAGGGTGATGGGGGTATCGGGGTGCCGGGGGACGGCTGGGTGATGGCAGATGCCAGGGGATATTGGGGGTGTGTGGGAGATGTTGGGGGATATTGGGGTGCCAGGGGATGTCGGGGATTGGGGGATATTGGGGTGCCAGGGGGTGTCGGGGATGTTGGGGTGCCAGGGGACGCCAGCACCCCTCCGGGTTGGGGAGCCGCAGTCAGGGCAGGGCACCGTGCCAGCCCCGCGCACGGCCGGGCTGGGAAGCGACACAAACGGGCAGGGAACGGGAAGCGGAGCACGGGTGGCCTTTGGACGTCGGTGTTTGGTTTTAGTCACAGAAGCCCAGAGGTTACCCAGGTGACGGGCACAGTGCTGACCCGGGGCGTCAGGGAGAGACGGAGCAAAGGTTTTGGTCACACAGGTTTTTGGCAGGTGGCTCTGCCTGCTTGAGTTTCCCCAGATTAAGAAAAGAGCCGATTTAGTAATCTGAAAGTCACAAATGCACTTAGAGTCAGAGTAAAGGCTGCTTTATGCATCATTTGGGACAAAGCAGGAGCATTAACAAGGTCCCTGCTGTCACCTCCCTCAGCAGGGCACAGCCACCTCCCCCAGGGCGAAGTCCCTGCTGTGCCCTGTCCGTGTGTGCAGGAGCACCCCGGCAGGGCAAACCCCACCAAAAACACCTCCAACACCTCTGAAAAACCCGATCTGCTCCATGCCCTGAAGTCCCAGGGTTCATAGGCCCCCCAAGCCCCACTGCTGACACAACACCCTCTGCAGCAGCCTCACCCCAGGCAGGGGAACGGCAGGACTGGGTGTTCTGAGAAAGGTGAAGACACCCAGGAAGGGACGTGGAGGTGAAATCCTGGGTCTGGGAGGTTTGCACTGGGAAGAACGGGATGCAAGAGGCACCACAAGTGTTCTTATAAACACCAGCACCTGGTTCTGATGATTATTTTTATTGCAGAGCTCTCTGAATCCCTCACCAAATGGAGGGAGCCCCAGGCAGCCCTGCCACGAGGAGCTCAAACAGCATGGGAGGGGATGGGGGAGGAAGAGCAGTGCAGCCTTCCTCCCATTCCTGCCGTGGGGAGGGAAGGACTGGGAGCGGGCTGCCCATGGAGCTGCTGGCACACGGCCCAAAGTTCTCAGAGGAGAAGCTCCAAGCCCGAACTGTCCCTCCTGTGGTGGCTGTGCCCTGGTGGCTGCAGGGCTCGCTCTAGGGCAGGGTGGAGACCTGAAGAGCCTTTCCTTGTCCTGCTCTCCCAGCTCAGGAGGACAACGAGCGTGGGAGAGCAAAGAACTTGCCCGGGATCGCCCTCCTCTCAATCTCGAGCCACAGGGAGAATAAATCCAGCTCCCTGTGCTCCGTGGCCATGGAAGGTGAAGTTCTGCAGCAGCGTGGTGAGGAAGAGGAAGAGCTCGATGCGGGCCAGCGCCTCCCCCGGGCACATCCGCTTCCCTGGGCGGGAGAGAGGGGTGACCCCGGTGGGGACCAAAGGGACAGGAGGGTGCAGGCAGCCCCTGGTGCCCCGGGGTGTCTGTGCTGGCACTCCTGGGCACACAGCACTGACCTGCTGAGAATGCCATGAAGGCCTCGCGCTTCCTGAACTCGCCCTTCTCGTCCAAGAAGTGTGGGGTCCACATGCTTGGGGTTCTCCCACTGGGTTGGATCCGAGTGCACAGAGGAAATTACTGGGATGACAGGAGTGCCCTGTGGGAGAGGGATGGGGCAGGGATGTGAGGAGGGACATCAGCACCATGCCACAGGCTCTTCTGGGGGGGATGAGTCAGGGGGAGCATCAGGGGAGGCTGGGTGTGCACCCCAATGCCCAGGCACTTCCCATGGGGAGGCAGCCTGGAATGGTGGCTCTATGCCACTGGGACAGCTGACGTGGGGCTCTGCTGTCCCCATGGTCCTGTCAGTCTGTGCAGCTCAGGAGACACAAATTACTGAGTTATTCTCATGGATTTCTGTTAAAGCCGCTCTCGCTGCTCCTGATCCAAAGGCAGGAGACATTCCCCCAGTGTGAGTTTTGCACATAAGGCTCACGGTGAGACCAGGAGCAGTGCCTGTCCCCGGATCTGCCGAGGGCTGGAGTAGGATACTGGGGTGCCAGGGGACGCCAATAGTAGGGTCTGGGCACCTGCTCCGGCCCCCCGGCCCTGCACGGCTCCGTGGTGGGAAGAGCTGTTTGCCAGGACAGGAAAGGGACAGGGGGTGTGGGCAGGACGGGCAGTGACATTCACCTGCCTCTGCTCCCCTCTGAAACGTCACCGCTACCAGGATTGGGAAAGACCCGTAACCTTCAAACGTGTACAAACAGTCCAGGGACAAAGGCAAATGTCACGGAGCCCCACTGCCACCTCTCCCTGTCCCCTGTGTACCTTGGGGATGGTGTAGCCCCTGAAGAGGACGTCCTGCGTGTCATGCGCGGGAAGTTCTCGATGCGGGTCTTGTGGTAGCGCTGCAGCTCGTGGCACGGCGTTGGTGTAGGGCATCCGCAGCTTGTCCTCTGTGCAGGGGGCTCGGCCGGTGCCCACCACGGCGTCAATCTCCTCCTGCACCTTGGCTGGGGACAGCAGGGGGCTGGGTCACCTCCCCAGAGTTTCTCACCGGCCTCCACAGGATTAATCCTAAACCCAGGGATGGGCTAGAGGGGAACAACCTGCCCTAATCCCATATAGAGCCAGAAACAGAGTCTGTGCCCACATCCCTGCCTGCACCAGGCCAGCTCAGAGCATCTCCCACAGGCCACTCCAGGCCCAGGGAGAGGCACCTGGATCCCCTGACCTGTATTTGATGGGTGCCACCCTTGGGTGACCCCACAGGCTGATTTGGGTCTGCCCCCAAACAGAACCTACCAGCCCTAGCACCCTGTGCCCCGTGAGCACCCCAGGCACAGGAGCAGCTGTGTTTTCTGCCTTACTTTGGATGTGGGGGTGCTTTGCCAGCATCAGCAGGAAGAACACCAGGGCGTTGCTGGTTGTCACTGTCCCGGCGCCGAAGAGGTTGAACACTGACATGACCAGGTCTTCGTGGCTGTACATGGTCTCTGGGCTGCCCTTCTCCTGCAGGAAGGTGGTGGGGGGCATTCAGAGTGGTCTGGGGGAGGCTGCAGGCTGCAGCCAGGTGGAGGGCAGCCCCCCTCTACCTTCTCTGCCCTCATCAGGAAACAGTCGATGTAGTCCCGAGGGCAGCTGGAGTCCAGCGTCAGCTGGTGGAGCTGCACCTTCTCCTGGATGTGATCCTTCAGCTTCTGGCAGTCGGCCAGGACTTTCTTGTGCGGCCCCGGGAGGTGCTGCATGATGCTGGGGAAGGTGTTGTAGAGCTGCGGAGGGAAGGCACGGCAGGGCTCAGGCTCCGGAGCCTCCCAGCCCCTCCCAAAGGCAGGGAGCATCCCCAGCCGCCGAGGGCGGCGGGCAGAGGTGCCGAGCACAGCCGGCTCCCACCTTGGCCACGGGGGACAGGAAGAAGCTGATGTAGTTGCCGATGGCGTTGAGCAGCTCCAGGAAAGCGCGCGTCGCTGTAGCTGTAGCGGCTCCCGAACACCACGGAGCAGATCACGTTGGCAACGGCATGCCTGAACATGGTCATGGGCTCAAAGGGATTGCCTGCGGCCACAAAAGGTGAGAAAAGCATCCAAAAGTCACCAGTTATTGATGTGCTTCAAGACAGAAAACAGCCCTTTTCTCCTGCTCCCAGCCCCTGATGTTACGCCCTGCCTGATCTGTTGGGCCACAGCAAAGAGCCCTGCTGAGCGCTGGGCTCCTCCAGCCACCCCCCTGCCCCTAACCCTCCCACAGCTCAGACTGAGGGGAGCAGAGGCAGCTGCAGGATGCCCCAGCAGACGTGTTGGCACTGGCAGGAGCTGGGTACTGCTGGGGAGGAGGAAATCACCTGTTAACCCCAAGTCAGCAGGGCACTGGCCTGGCTGTGCATTCCCAGGGAATGCTCCTCGCCTGTGGCCAGGAGTTCAGAGCAGGATCTCCCTCCCGGCCCTCCAGCCCTGGCTGTAGCACATCTCTGCAGCCCTGGCTGAGGTGGGGCTGGATCCCAGCCCTTCCCTGCAGGGATCACCCACACCGGGCCCTGCAAACAGCTCTGGGGCCACACGTGTCCCATGGCGCTCTTGTGTGTCCTCTGCCTGCCCCAGGGCCAGCAAGGACAGCAGCCACGTCACCTTTGAGCTTTGCCAGCAGCTCCACCAGGTGCTGGGCCTCCTGTTGCACCTTCTGGGACATGGAGTTCTTCCCCATCCCAAAGTCCCTCAGAGTGCTGAGCGTGAACCTCCGCAGCTCCCGCCACTTCTTCTCGTTGTTGGAGACAAATCCTGCAGGGCCACAGAGGAGATCAGCCTCTGCCCACCCTGCTGCTCCCCAGGAGGGGGAACCCTGCTCTGGGCAGGCTGAGGAGCAACATGGCCAAAGGTGGGAACCGTGCAGGTGTGCAGTGCCTGTGAAAGATGAGGATTCTACAGGCACCCAGAACAGAGCTGGAACTGCCTAACTGGAGTTAATACTGTCCTGGACAAGGGGTGTAGGAGTTTAAGGGTCTTGTAGAACAGGAAATGGGTGTTGGTGTCTTGGGTGCTGACCCCTTCCCTAGACTTGGGCACAGAGAGAATGAGAGATCCAGGAGAGATCCAAGAGAGATCCAGGAGAGATCCAGGCACTCACCGTAGTCTTTGGAGAGCTGCATCAGGAGGGGGATCTGAGGTCTGCCCCCAAACTCCTCCGAGTGTCCCACCAGGGCATCCTTCACCGCCTCGTACCCACAGAGCACCACCACAGGCTTCAGCCCCAGCCACACGGTGAAGATGGGGCCGTAGGTGCTGCTGAGCTGGGGGGACAGGCAGCTCTGTGAGCCAGGCTCCCACACCGCTTCATTCACTTCATTTCAACTGGGACTCGACCCACAGCACTGCTGAATGCCCAGCTGGGATGGAAGTGCCTCCCTCAAAGCTGTGACCCCATCCCACTCCCAGCTCTGTCCCTGCCCCTGTTCCCATCCCTGTCCCTGTCCCTGTCCCTGTCCCTGGGGGTTTTATCCCAGTGCCACTTTGGGGGTTCAAAGCATCATCTCTGGACAGCAGCTGCAGCCCTTGAGGGCATTGTCACCACATGGGTCCTCAGAGGAGGAGAAAGGCTTCAATAGCAGGGTTGGATCTGCTCCCAGCAGAAGAGATTTGGGCAATTCTGGTAGAGCAAGAGATGAGGGAGGGAAGAAAAGGAAGGTCGGAAGAGTCACCTGTGGGATTCCCCTCTGTTTTGGCACGGGACTTTCCCGCTGTGTGTCCTGCTGGGCTGCCAGTGGGTGCAGGCCACTCGTCCCTTACCTTCTCGTAGTGCCTGTAGAGGGGCAGGACATCCTTCTGCCACAGGTGCCAGGAGGGCCACGGGGCTGGGCCAGGAGGCAGCCGCCTCTTGGTGTCACTCCTCCAGCCCAGGAACCAGAGGACGGAGGAGGAGGAGGAGGAGGAGAGTGAGGAGCAGCCCGGCGATCCAGCGTCCATCCTCCCCGTGCTGCCGAGCAGGAGAGAAGGGAAGGAATTCCAGGGAGGAGAGTGAGCGGAGAGCAGAGCGCAGCCCAAAGCTGTGTGTCTGCCCTGCCCTGCCCAGCGCGGCCCTTCCCGAGCACGGGGGCTCCGGGCTGCTCGGGACACGGAGGCGCTGCTCTGTCCCTGCTGGGCGCACTGTCCCCGCTGTGCTGTGACAGAGCTCTCCGAGCCGTCCTGGGCGCTGCGGGCTCTGTCACACCCCGCGGGAGCGCTGTGGAGATGGTGACTGTCCCCTGCCCGCGCTCCTGAGTCACCTTTCTCGTCGCGCCCTTGCGGTGGCACACGGGAGAGGAAGAGGTCACTGTCACTGTCCCGGCCAAGCTTCTGATGTCCCCTGCAGTCACTCGCCCCGCTGGTCACTGCCTTGCTGACCAGGGCAATGACCCGGGAGAGGATGTTCAGGTAAACAGGAACACCTTCCAAGGGGAGCACTGTGCCTGGCCGCACGCCTGGGGGGTGACAGTGTTCCATCACACTCCTTCCTGATGGCTCAGAATACGGAAAAAACATTCTTTTCTGGTGTCTTTTGGGGTTCCCTCGGGCTTTGGAGGAACACCAGCCCACGGTGTTGTGGTTGTTGCAGGTGTGGGTTAACTCTTCCCTGAGCTCTTCCAATGCGCATCTTGCCCTGAGCACCTGCACATCTGGCTGCACACGAGCACATCTGGCACAGGCACCCCACCTCTGGCGGAGAGCGCTCACAGCTCTCGGCTGAGCAAGCTGGGCACAGGCCAGCTCCCAGGAAAGGCGGGACTCCTCCGGAGGAGAAGGGGGGAGGTTCGGGTCCGCGCTGGTCCCTGCAGAGGGCGGGAATTCCCCTCAGCAGAGGGAATTCAGCGGTTCTGGCAGAGAGGAGCCTGCCCCGCTCCGCTCCCCCCAGCCTCCCTGGCCTCCCCTCACACCCTTCCCGTCCAAGCCATTTCCCAGCTGATTTCCAGGACCCACCGCGGGCATGGAGCAAAGCTGCTCCCACGAGTTCCCCTGATCCCCTGCCCGGCTCAGGTCAGCTCAGCAGTGACACTGACACTAAGGCAATTAATGTCATCCTAATGCCACTTTCCCATCAGCATCCTGACCCTCCGAGGTGCTCTCCCCTAGGGCCTCCTCCCTGTGGGCTGGAGGATGTGCAAAACCTCTGCAGCCTGTTCCAGGCTGTCCCCTGTGCCAGCCCAGGCTGAGGCAGCCCTGGCAGCCCCTCGCCAGGAGGCCCAGAGCAGTTGATGACTGAGCTGGAGTATTTTTGGTTGCTCTCAATAATGCAGCAGCACTGCTGAGCAGAGCCCGGCTGTAATTACAGGGCCAGGGTCATTTGTCATCACTGGGGCCCTGCTGGCCGTGAGGGAGTCCACGGCAATGCCAGCGCCCCTGTCACACTCTGGGGCTATTTCTGCGTTTTGCTGGGGAGTGCCTGCAGAAAATCCAGTGGTGTGTACTGTTAACCAAGCCCTGGGGGAGAGAGAGGCACAGTGTGATTTGTCCCTGATATAAAGTGTGGTTTGTGTGGTCCCAGGGCTTTCTCCTGGTGTCACAGAGGCAAAGCAGTGGCCAATGGGGCATCCTAGGTAGCCGACATGGCACCCTTGGTGCCCAGTGAGGAGCCAGAAGGCAGCCAGTGGCCAGCTCAGGGTGAACAGAGACCAGTGTGACATCGGCAGTAGGGTGGCAAAGCAGAGCAGAGCACAATCCCGGCATTGGGAACAGGCGTGGGAAGGGTAATGGTTAATCAGGGACAGCCAGCCTTCATTTGGATCCTTCCATGGCTGGAAAAACGAGAGCCAGACGCTGTGCCCGTTAATCAGAGTCTGCACAGACGGCAGAGGAAGGCCGGCTCTGCCTGCAGTGCCTGCGGGATCCACCCCGTGCAGAGCCGTGCACATCAAAGGCAGGATGCCCCGAGGTCAGTGACCCGGTGTGAGGACAGGCGGATCCCAGAGATCCGGTGATAGCTGGGAATGTGCCGCTGGAGCGGCTCCTGCTCTGCGGGCACGGCCCCTCTTCCACCCTGGGCACCAGACAACCCGGGGAACCAGCCAGATATCCTTCCCAGAGCATGGAACCACAGCCAGAAATCCTTCCCAGTGCAGGGAACCAACCACAACCATAAATCCTTCCCAGCACAGGGAACCAACCACAACCATAAATCCTTCCCAGAGCAGGGAACCAACCACAACCAGAATCCTTCCCAGAGCAGGGAACGACAGCCAGAAATCCTTCCCAGTGCAGGGAACCACAGCCAGAAATCCTTCCCAGTGCAGGGAACCACAGCCAGAAATCCTTCCCAGCACAGGGAACCAACCACAACCAGAAATCCTTCCCAGAGCAGGGAACGACAGCCAGAAATCCTTCCCAGTGCAGGGAACCACAGCCAGAAATCCTTCCCAGTGCAGGGAACCACAGCCAGAAATCCTTCCCAGAGCAGGAACCACAGCCAGAAATCCTTCCCAGCACAGGGAACCAACCACAACCAGAAATCCTTCCCAGAGCAGGGAACCAACCACAACCAGAAATCCTTCCCAGAGCAGGGAACCACAGCCAGAAATCCTTCCCAGCACAGGGAACCATCTCCAGTGCCTGGGATGACAAATTGTGAAGATATAATTAAACTTTCCAATAGCATTTTAATTTCCAATTCCCCCTGCCCTGGCGTCCCTACAAACGACCCTCGGGACTCCACCTTGGGGCCCAGAGGCTGTGGCCGCCTCTGCTCCTCCTCCTCCTGGGCCAGGTCCCCTCTCCCGGCGGATTTAACCGCTGGGCTCCGTGCGGCAGGGAGGGATCCCGCGGGGTGGAGCGGGAGCGAGCCGGGGAGCGGGGACAGCCCCGAGAGGCAGCGGCAGCCCTGCCCCGGCAGGAGCTCCGGTGCCATCTGTCACCCGGTGGGTGACACCGCCGGGCCAGGTGACAGATGGCAGGTGGAGCAGAGCTGCTCCTGCCGGCGGCACTGCCGCGTGCCAGGCACAGCGGCCAATTCCAGCCGGGATAGGGGAGAGAGGACAGGGATGCTGCGGGCCCGGGCAGAGCCCCGCTGGGCGGGGTCATTGACACTGCACGGCGACTGACACACCGAGCGCAGAGCCTGGAGCCTCCTGGGGCTTGGGAGGGAGACGGATGGGATAATGGGATAATGAGATAATGGGATAATGGGATAATGGGATAATGGGATAATGGCATGGCATGGGTGGGATGGATGGAGGGATGGAGGGATGGAGGGAGGGATGGATGGATGGATGGATGATGGATGGAGGGATGGAGGGATGGATGGATGGATGGATGGATGGATGGATGGATGGATGATGGATGGATGGATGGATGGATGGAGGGAGGGAGGGATGGATGGATGGATGGATGGATGGATGGATGGATGGATGTGGATGGAGGATGGAGGGATGGATGGATGGAGGAGGGAGGGGATGGAGGGATGGATGGACGGAGGGAGGGATGGATGGAGCGATGGAGGGAGGGAGGGAGGGATGGATGGACGGAGGGAGGGATGGATGGAGGGATGGAGGGAGGGAGGGAGGGATGGATGGATGGATGGAGGGATGGATGGATGGATGGAATGGATCCACGGGATGGGATGGGATCCTGCAGAGGTTGAAGGCTCGTGCTCCAGCACAGCTCAGCCAGGACAGAGCAGGGGTTTGGTGGCCGTCACTTGTCCCCACCAGCCCTGGGATAAGGGTGGGAGCAGTTCCCTGGCTGCGCCCCCTGCTCCCCTCCCCCTTCCCCGTTTTCCTGCTGCAGGGATTTCACAGACACCACCTCCATCCCAGCCTTCATTATCTCTGTCTCCTGGAGCAGCAAACAGGGAAATGTGATTAAAACCCTCTCGCAGGGAGTTTAGCAGCCTGTGGGAAGGCTGTGAGCTCCCTCCTGCCCGGAGAGCATCCCTGGTGCTGCGGGGCCGTCAGAGCACAGCGGGCTGTGACCCTGCTGCCTCCAGCCCGCGGTGCCACCAACCCAGGGAGAGGCCGGGGGCATGGGACACCTGCGGGGGCAGGGGGCGGGAGGGGGGATGTTGGGCAGGAGGGGGATGTGGGGCAGGAGGGGGATGTGGGGCAGGAGGGGGGATGGGGACAGGAGGGGGATGTGGGGCAGGACGGAGGGATGTGGGGCAGGAGGGAGGATGTGGGGCGGAGGGGGATGGGGCAGGAGAGGGGATGTTGGGCAGGAGGGGGATGTGGGGCAGGAGGGGGGATTGTGGGCAGGAGGGGATGTGGGCAGAGGGGGATGTGGGGCAGGATGGGGATGTGGGGCGGGACGGGGGATGGGACAGGAGGGGGGATGTGGGGCAGGAGGGGGATGTGGGCAGGAGGGGATGTGGGACGGGGGGGGGGATGTGGGGCAGGAGGGGGATGGGGCAGGAGGGGGATGTGGGGCAGGAGGGGGATGTGGGGCAGGAGGGGGATGTGGGGCAGGAGGGGGATGTGGGGCAGGAGGGGGTGTGGACAGGAGGGGGGATGTGGGACAGGGGGGGATGGGGGCAGGACGGAGGGATGTTGGCCAGGAGGGGGGATGTGGGGCGGGAGGAGCCCGCTCTGCACCTGCGGGCGGGGCCGGGGCCGGCTCCCGTCAGCGCTGCTCTGTCAGAGGGTTTGCACCGAAGCGCGCTCTGACGTTAATCGGCTTTGACCCATTTGGGCCGGCGCTCTCGGATCCTGGAGGTTGAGCGGCCCCGGGATGGGTGGAGGGCAGGGACAGCCCTGTCACCGTGTGAACGAGGGAGCGTGACAGCCAGGGGCGCTCGGAGTGACCTTCTCGGCACCTGCGCTGGTGGAGGCGAAGAGAACCCGCCCTGGCAGGGCGTTTGGAGCTGCCCTGGGCCGGGAGAAGCTGGGCACAGTTACTGTGTGGAGAATCCTACCGGGCTTTTCTGGATGTTCTCCGTGCGTGTCACCCTTCCTGCCCCTGTGGAAGGAACTTCTTTGCTGGCGCCATGGTGGGGAGCACAGCTCTCAGCCGTGCCCCTGACCCCCTTCAAAGGAACCAGAATTCTCTGTCTCCACCCCCAGACGCACATAAATATCTGCTTTTTCATCCTGCAGTAATGGTGCAATTTAGGATGGAAAAACGGGGAGGGAAGTGCTGAGCCTGCACCAGCTGATGCCAGGGGAGATGCCAGGAGCTGCCTGGCTGTAAAACATTCCCAGATCCCGAGAGAGGCTGGGGGTGTGCTGCAGCAACAACAGCGCAGCAGGAAAGGGCCCCCAGGGAAAGAGCCCACACTGGACATCAGCAGAGCCTTTGGGTTCCTGCAGCAGGAGCCCATCCCTCGCCCCAGCCCTCTGCATCCAGCTGCTCAGGCTGGGAAAATCCTGGGGCTTCTTCCCAGCCCTTTTATTTCAGCCGGGAAGGCAGGACGAGGGCTGCGGGGGGCCGCAAAGGAGCAGGGCTCTGCGGGACACAGCGAGCGCGGCTCTCCCGCCCCGCCCCGGCAGGGTGGAACACGGGCGGATGGGAAGGCCGGGGGGCCGCGGGGGTGGCGCGGGCAGAGCTCCCAGCCGAGGGCAGGACCGCCCTGGGCTCTCTGCCCACCCGCGGCCCTTGCCGCGTCCCCGCGGGTCGGCTCCGGACCAGGAGAGGGAGCCGGCGTGGGGACAATGCCGCTGCCTCAGAGAGAGGCACAGGATGGTCCCTAAGCACGTTTCACATCCCCAGGAGCATCAGCAGATTCTGTTTATGCAACACCGAGGTGCTCCAGAGCAATTCCATCAATTCAATCAATCCAGCGCCGTTCCAACCCGGGCCGTGCGGTGCCAGCGCGGGCAGAGCCGTGCTTTGGGTCTCAGTGCCCGGGCAGACGGGGAGCATCCCCCCAGCTTGCCGCGCTGGGTCGCTGCGGAGCCGGAGGGGCACAGAGCAGCGGGAGCGATCTCCCGTGCTGGGCCGCGCTCCTGCTGTCCTGCCCGGGTCTGCTGTCCTGTCCTCCGGCCCCCTGCTGTCCTGTCCGGCCACTGCGTCCTGCCGGGCTCCGCTGTTCCGCCAGGGCTCCTGCTGTCGCCAGGGCCCCTGCTGTCCTGCCCGGGCCTGCTGTACTGCCCGTGCCCTGCTGTCCTGCCCGGGCCCCTGCTGTCTGGCTCCTGCCCCCGGCCCCTGCTGTCCTGCCCCCCCTGCTGTCCCCCGGGCCCCTGCTGTCCTGCCGGGCCCCTGCTGTCCTGCCCGGGCTCCTGCTGTCCTGCCCGGGCCCTGCTGCCTGCCCGGGCCCCTGCTGTCCTGCCCGGGCCCTGCCCTGTCCTGCCCGGGCCCTGCTGTCCTGCCCGGGCCCTGCTGTCCTGCCGGGCTGCTGGGCCCGCTGGCGCTGTGCCCGGGCTGCGCCGCCCCAGGGGCGGTTCAAACCCCCGGCGCCGAGGGTCCAGTACCGGGGACGGTGGGAGCAGAGCGGGGCCGGAGGGGCCGTCGGGAATTGCGGGGGCGATGCCGAAGGATGCCAGGAGATGCCGGGGGTGCGGGGCCGTGCCGAGGCCGCCGAGGCGATCGGGCGCGGCGGTACCAGCGATGCCAGAGCGCGGCTGGGGGCCGCGTCACGGGGCCCGAGGGGATGCCAGGTGACGCTGGCGTGCCGGGGGGGATGCGGGCGGACGCAGGTGATGCCGGGGGCCGTGTCGTAGGGACGCCGGGGGATGCCGGGGAGATGCCGGGCTACGCCCAGGGACGGGGTGGTGATGTCGGGGATGTCGGGGGTGATGCCTCGGCTCCGGGCTAGCTCCAGACCCTCCCCCGGCCCGGAGAGCCCGGCGGGGCGGGCGGCCCGGATACATTTCCCATGTCCGCCGCGGCCGGGGGCGTGGCGGGCGCGGGGGGGTGCGGAGCGCAGGCGGAGGCGCGCGGAGAGGCGCAGGGGCGGCGGGGCCGCTCGGCCCGGCTCGGCTCGGCTCGGCCCGGCCCGGCTCGGCGCCGGGGAGGGGATGCGGGAGGGACGGCCCGCGGCCCCCGGCCCGCTGCCGCCCGCACCGCCCGCACCGCCGCCCCATGAAGAAGCAATTCAACCGCATGCGCCAGTCGCCACCAGACCGTGGGCAGGTAGGGATGGAGGGATGAGGGTGGAACGGACCTGCCCAGCCCAGCCCAAGCCCCCATCCCTCAGGCCTGCCCCGCCCAGCCGCCAGCCGCTCTAGCCGCACCATGCCCGTTCCCAGGCCCTGCCGCTCCCTGCCGGCCCCGCCGCCCCGATCCCGTGTGTCCTGCCTGCCCCACTGCCCTGATCTCCCCCTCCTGCCTGCCCCACCCGCTCCTGCTCCCTGCTGCCTTCTGGCGGCCTCAGTGCCCTCATCCCACGCTCTGCCCCTCCTCCCTTCCGCCCCAGTGTCCTGATGCTGCACCTGTGCCACTGCCACTCCTGCTGCCCACTGCTCCCGCTCCGGCCTGCTTCCTTCCTGAGCCCTGCTTATCCCACCGGCCGAATCCCATTCCCTGCTGCTCCCTGCCACCCACAGCTTCCCGCTCCCTGTGGCCCTTGCCCTGCTCCCTGCCTGCTCCCTGAGCTCTGTCCCCGCCGTGCCCCGCTCCCTGCCCGCTCCCCGTTTCTGCCTGTCCCACTGCCCCGTACCCTCCTTTACATCCTTCTCACCTGTTAACCCCTGCGTCCCCTAAAACCGCCTGGCCCACTCCCTGCCTCCTTCACCACTGCCTGCCTGTCCCCTGTCTCTGTCCCGTCCTCTGTCCCAGGGCTGTGGGGACAGCCCGGTGCTGTGGGGTGCCCCGCTGCCTGTCGCCCCACCAGCACCCTGGGTGGCCCTGCTGGCCGTGGGGCCGGGGGCACTCTGGGGCTCTGGAGCCGGAGCCGTGCCCCGGGAATGACCCCGGGAATGTCCCCGGGAATGCCGTGTGTGCCCGTGCACGGCAGGCCTGGGTCTGATGGTGGCGGTTGTGTATTCCTGGAGATTTTGCAGCGGGGGGGCTCGAGGGAAGAGGATTTATTTATTTTCCTTTCCCTTGGCGGCACCGGGGCACTGGCACAGCTGGAGCAGCGGCTCCGCATCCCTCGGCATGCCCGGGCTCCCGCTGCACCCTCGTGTCCTCCCGTGTCCCCCACGGCTCCGGGTGGGCGCGTCCTGCTGGCTCCGACTGCCCGGCACGGTGCCGGGAGCGGGCACGGGCTGGGATGGCAGCGGCTCCGGCCTGGGGCTGCGGGAATGCCGGGCAGGGACGTGGGAACGGGTGAGAGTCGGGAGGAACGGGAATGTGGGGAGGGAACGGGAATGTGGGGAGGAACGGGAATGTGGGGAGAGAACGGGAATGTGGGGAGGGAATGGGAATGTGGGGAGAGAACGGGAATGGGGATTGGGGGAACGGGAATGTGGGGAGGGAACGGGAATGTGGGAGGAATGGGAATGTGGGAGAGAACGGGAATGTGGGGTGGAAACGGGAATGTGGGGAGAGAATGGGAATGTGGGGAGGAACGGGAATGGGGAGAGAGAACGGGAATGTGGGGAGGGAATGGGAATGTGGGGAGGAAGGGAATGTGGGGAGGGAACGGGAATGTGGGGAGGAGAACGGGAATGTGGGGAGAGAATGGGAATGTGGGGAGGAACGGGAATGTGGGGAGGGAACGGAATGTGAGGAGGGAACGGGAATGTGGGGAGAAAGGAGAGAAACGGGAATGTGGGGAGAGAATGGGAATGTGGGAGGGAACGGGAATGTGGGGAGGGAACGGGAATGTGAGGAGGGAACGTGGCTTGTCAGCTCCAGGGCTACTGTGGGGAATCCAGCACAGGGTGGGGGGGGATGTGGGGTAGGAATGTGGGGTGTGTGTGGTCCTAGAGTGTGCTGTGGGATGGGCCAGGAATGTTTGGGAAACACGGTGCAGGAGCATGCTGTGGGATAGTGGCACAGGGCAGGCGGCACAGGGACCGTGCTGTGGGAATGTGGTGGGGAGCGCCGGAGCCCGGCAGTGCCTCCCGCAGGGAGGCTGTTCCGGGGACAGAAGTGGGTTCCCGGCGTTTGTGCCGGGCTCTCCGAGGGGCTTGGACAGTTCCCACCCTCTGGGAATGGGGGCTGGGATTGTCCCCAGGTCCCTCGCACGGCGTGGGGCCGTGAGCCGGGCACTGCTCCCACCCGCTCCAAAACGGTGCCTGTGACGGGGCAGGAGCGTCTCCTCACCACCTCCAGCCCGAGCATCCCGCTGCGCCTGCCGCAGCCCTGGGAACGGCCCGGGGGCTCGGATAAACCCCCAATAATCCTCTCAGAGGATGTGCTGGGGAGCGGGGAGGCTCTGGAGGTACCCGGGGACGCGGCCCTCTTCCCTGGGATGGGGCACCTGGAGCATCCTCGGGGCCTGGCTGCAGCTGCAGAGCATCCTTCTTCATCCCGGCGCCCTGGTCCCCGCTCAACGTGTCCATCCCTCTTCCCACCGGGAGTCTCTCCAGACAGCCGGGAATCAAGAAGCGTAGACGGGTTAGGGAATAATAGATGAAAATAGGGAATCAGAGATGAAAACAGGGAATCACAGATGGAAGTGAGGAGTAATAGATGAAAAAAGGAGGAAAAATGAAAGGAAGTGGGAATAATACGTGGAGTTGTGGAATAATACATAGAAATGAGGGATGATTAATGGAACTGAGTAATAATTAATGGAAATAAGTAATAAATGGAAATAAGGAATGAGAGTAGAACCCTGGTGCTTCATCTCCCTACAAGAGGCTCACTGGGGGACAGCACCACAGCCTTTGGGGCTCTGAGGGGGTCCCCTCTTCCTTGTCACCAAACCCCAGTGGGATCCCCTTGCAGTGCCAATGCCTGAGTCTGGGAATGGGGATCACTGGGGTGGATCCTGTCCCAGGCTGAGGGCTGTGCTACACGGGGGTTTGTCACCTGGGGGCATGCTTCATCCCACGACAGCAGGGATAATGGGGACAGCAGGGACAGTGGGGACAGTGGGGACAGCGGGGACAGTGGGGACAGTGGGGACAGTGGGAGAGTGGGGACAGCGGGGACCAGGGACAGCGGGATCCAGGGACAGTGGAACAGTAGGGACAGCGGGGACAGTTGGGGACAGTAGGGACAGGGGGACAGTGGGGAGAGTGGGGACAGTGGGGAGAGTGGGGACAGCGGGACAGTGGGGACAGCGGGGAAGCAGGGACAGTGTGGGGAGAGGGGACGGGGGAGAGTGGGGACAGAAGGGACACCAGGGACAGTGGGAACAGTGGACAGTGGGGACAGTAGGGACAGTGGGGACAGCGGGGGGCACCAGGGACAGTGGGAACAGTAGGGACAGGGGGGACAGTGGTGACAGCAGGGAAGCGGGGACAGTGGTGGACATCTGGCCAGCCCCCTGCAGGATGTGCACAGAGCTGTTCCAGCCCTGTGGCCTTTCCTGCTTTAGGTGATGCGGTTTCCCATACAAAAGAGCAGGAGAGAGGCGCTGGAGAGAAGCCCCTGGCCAGGGTCGGCAGGAGCCAGAGGGGACAGCTGGGGGAGCCCTTTGTCCCGGGAGGAGCCACACAGAGGGACTGGGGACAGGGCCAAGGTGCAGGACACTCAGGCCTTGGCCAGGTTCTGGGGTCAGGGTCAAGGTCAGGGTTGGGAGGGCCAAGGGCAGGGCAGGGCGGGGCTGTAGGTTAGTGGTAAGGCCTAGGAGCAGGCAGGGTTAAGGTAAGGATCAGTCAGGGTAAGGATAATCACTGGGAATTGTTGGGTCAGGTAGGATCGAGCTCAGGGTTAGGGCCAGGTGGGTGAGGAAGTGACTGTGGCCTTTCAAAAATCTGGTCTGGAGCTCCATGTCCCAGGTGCCACCACTGGGACCTTCCGGCTCCACTTGGGCTATGGAGCCAGAACAGAGCTGCTGTTCCCAACAGGAGAGCAGCAGCTCCCACAGGAGCTGGAGCAGGAGGCTGGAACCTCTGCTGGGCCCTAGCAGGGGGTTTTATTATTTTATTTTGTTTCGTTTTGCTTTATTTTGTTTTAATTTTATTTGTTTTGGTTTTGAATTTATTTATTTAATTTCCTTCGGGTTGAAATTTTTTTTTTGTCATTTCCACTGACAGAAATAAGCTGGAGATGCTCAGCCCAGCCCCCACACTTGTTGCCAGCCTTGGGAAGAATTCCTGGCCCTCCCTGAGGGGCAAGAATAGTTATCTCGTGGGGTGGAAAAGGGAAGAGAAATAAAGGGTGGTGTAGACACATTCGAGGAGGTTCCCTGCCAAGTGCTTTTATTTTTATTTGTGTCTCTCCAT